>NW_016157436.1:107678-112989 GCF_001687245.7 Rhagoletis zephyria
AATGTATACACCCCGGCTTATCATGTAGCGGTAGCTTTCGGAAAGGTGGAAAACATATATTTAATACTTGCGCCGGGTATTTAATGTTCGGCTCCGCCCGAACTTAGACTTTCTTACTTGTTTTGATTTCAAAATGAAAAAATAGAGGTATATGTTTTTCGGTTCAGAACAATCCTAGGGGGTGGCTGCATTAAAATTCCAACTTTATTGTTTTTGGACCACTCTAAACTACATATGTGCATACTAGAGGCTTACGCCGACAGGCTTTGCGGCGGCGGCGCACAGTGAGACAGCCCAATAGTAACCGCGGCAAAAAATGGTTTTTGACGTGTCGTCCAATTTGGATGAAATTTTCACAGTATATTAACAGATATATGATTAACAATTCCTTGAAATTTCAGCCTCATAACTTCATTACTTTTTGGTCTAGAGCAAGTCAAAGTTGAGGTATGCCAACGCGCTTGAAATATGTTAGTTCAATATGTAATAATCAAAAGCTTATTAAAATAAAAATACATAATAAATGTAACTTTAAAGTATTTTTTTAATTAATTTAGTTATTGTATATATTGTAGAATGAGTAAATGAAAAAATAAATTAAAAAAAAAAACAAAATTTTTTTTTTCTTAGCAACAGAATTGTGGTGCAAAAATTGAACATTTTGCATTTTCAATGGCCTAGGAAATATAGAGCAGCCCCTCGCCCTAGGTGCAGACTTATACCAAATGAAAGTTTGAAGTCTCAGCTTTAATTTAAAGTAGAGGACATATAGCAAAAGTTTGCAAAAGCACATTAAACATACAAAAAACTACAAAAAGTACGTAACGCGCACATTCTGTCGCTATACGTATGTTAGCATGCAATAGCATGTTTACAACTTTTTACTTTTATTTTTTTTAATTGTTTACTATTCACTTATTGTGCAAGAGAATAGTAATAAATTACATTTGTTTTTTGTTAGTTATTCAGAATTATGCTTTAAAGATCATTTATGTTTTAATAAAAATATTCTTGTTTACATAAATTTTATTTACGTTATTAATTTGATAGATAATTTTGTTGAAGGTCATTGACTTTGGGTTAGATAGTTGCATAATTTTTAATTTAAATTGATAGTGCAAGATATTGTTCTTATCTAAGTTGTGTTATGATCACTTTCTAATGTTGTTAGTTTAATTGTTATATTGTAGTGCCGCTTGTCGCCTGGCAGGAAAATAGAGTATTTTAAAAGGTTCAATCGAAAATACCAACGCAATCTTATTTTTGCTAAAAACAAGTAGTTTCTTTCCCGCCATCTATCGGGCAAGTTTGCTTGTATCCCCTGGAGCCAATCCTCCCCAGCAAAAAGTTCGCCGCCACTAGCTAACCGCTCACCTTTTGTGTTTTTTTTTGCCGCCACCAGCATAATGTATAAGTGCATAAATTAAAACAAGCCGCCATAGAAAAAAAATATAACATAAGTGGGCGTGGCTACGCCCATTTGCCAAAATTTTGCAATATTATTATTTTTCGTCTAAAACTCATTGCAAATATCAATTTTGAGTGAATTATCTTCAGTAGTTACTAAAATATCGCAGTTTTCGTATTTCTTAAAATTACCGTTATATGGGAGGTAGGCGTGGTTATTATCCGATTTCGCCCATTTTCAATACCATCCGTCCCACGCCCAAAAGAAGTTCACGTACCAAGTTTCGTTAAGATATCTCAATTTTTACTCGAGTTATCGTGTGCACAGACGGACGGACGGACGGACGGACAGACAGTCACCGCTTAATCGATTTCTCTTTTCATTCTGATCATTTATGTATACATTTGTCTATATCTATCTCGATTCGTTTTGCCTGTTACAAACAACCGTTATGTGAACAAAGTTATAATACCCTTGTGCACAAGTGCGCTCGGGTATAAAAATGTTTAGGGAGTGCCCAAAGCGCTCACAGTTTTCCATGCATATTATATGGGGAAAAACAACGTTCCATAGGAATGGTATACAGTTCTTGAAAATCAATATTTTTTGATCGGAAAACTGTTTATTTAACCATTTTTTAATATTAAAGATTTTTTATTTGTCCCCCCCATTGCATTATCTGGGGGTTTTGGAGGACCTGTAAAATATAATTAACATGAAAGAAACAATTGGGTATTATTACTGAGAATCTCCTGAAGATAAGCAAAGTTTTCCGATCGAAAAATATTGATTATCAAGAATTCTACACTATTGTTTTTCCCCCTATAAAATACATGGAAAACTTTGAGCGCTTTGAGCACTCCCTAATTTTTTTTTTATTTAAAAATAAAAAAACTAGGTGTATATTTGTTTTCTGTATAGAACAATCCAACGCGGTGGCGGCATTAAAAATCCGACCTTATTTTTTCATATACATATTTGGACCACTTTTATGAATAACGACCGCTTAAAATCGATCTCAAATTTGTACTTACGCTGTCGAAACTTTAGGTCTATTAGCCAAACACAATTAGATAAATTTGTAACAGCGATTTTTTGATGCAGTTTACTTCTATTTGACACGTAGATCATGGATCCACAGTGTTGCCCCTAAAATTGATTTGGCTACATTCCGCCATCTTAGATTTAAGTTTTTTCGGTTTTTTCCGATTTGCAAGCTTATTTAGCATTTTTTGTAAAAATCACCTGTTTTCATAAAAAAAACGTGTATTAGGCCTACTGGGGAAACCACGAAAAAAAAACGCGCCGAAAAACTCTACCTCAGCAGTGTGGAAACATGTGGAAACTATCCCAACAAGCAAAATAAACTTAAAGAAAGTTTTTTTTAAGTTTTCAATTATAAATATTAAGCTTACAGAACGTTGATTTTTTGTTTATAAAACGCTTGAAAGTAAGCGTAATATAATCGAAAAGGAACATTGGTTATAAGCGTAGAAATATAAACTTGTAATAAATGTTCAAAAGAAAGCTTTTTATAAGCGTAAAAGTGTAAACTTATAATAAAGGTTCAAAAAAAGTTTTTTATAAGCGTATAAATATAAACTTACTAAAAATTTTCAAAAGAAAGCTTTTTATAAACATTTTTATAACCCTTTATTTAAAGATATTTCATTAAAAACTCATACATAGATTGCTTAACATCTAGAAACTAAACGAAATGCGAATTTTCGGCGGACTCATCTACAGTCGCGAAAATATAAATAGGGAATAGACATTTTAGCATACAAATTCACAATAACACATACAAATTAAGCATAAAAAAGTTAATTATTACATCTTGTTGCGTGCTTTCAATTACTTGCGGTTATTGGCAAATTGGAAAAGCGACATCGATGCAGCTATATATTCCGCTTCATCGCCGCCATTCTCATTGATGAACTTTTCTGAAAAAAATTTAATACATTTTTAATTGAATGTTAAACTAAAAAAGGATAAGGGGAACTCATCATTTGAAGACTCGAATGCTCCACTGATTAGCGCAGCGGGTCCTGGATTGGACTTCTTTTTACCACATCGGTTTTATTTAATTTTTTCTTTTAATAATATATTTTAAAAAACGTAAACACGTCACTTACGATTGAAAAAATTTTATATTAACTATATCATGTCGTTGGCATTTACATTTCATTTATAAGTTTAAGTTATTTATAAACATTCGCTCTCAAAACTTATTAAAGGTTTATTTGAAAAAATTTTTAATAAGCTTAATATTAAAAATGCTTATTTAACGCTTATTATAGCAAACTTAATTTAAGTTATTTTTAAAAACGTTTACTGAAATGCTTCTTGGGTATGTTTATTGGGTTCCCGGCCGTGATCTTAGCGTCGTACAAAAAAATGTAGGTATAAAAGTTGTCAAGAATGAAATTCTCTACAACTTTGAAATTTCAATATGCTATGTGTTTTCAACAGAAACTGTAAAAAATGTCAAAAACCGTGACAATGTAAAATTTTTTCGCAGTTTTTGCAAATTTTATACAACAAAAATTCTATTCTTAAAAACTTT
Organism: Rhagoletis zephyria; assembly: GCF_001687245.7. Lineage (NCBI taxonomy): Eukaryota > Metazoa > Arthropoda > Insecta > Diptera > Tephritidae > Rhagoletis > Rhagoletis zephyria. Next base: position 111,653 of record NW_016157436.1, read on the forward strand.
TTTTTTCAAAAAATGTTGGAAATAAATTTCTCTACATATTTGTTATTAAGCATTTTTTACAAAAAGGCAAAATAAGCTTCCAAATCGCAAAAAACAAAAAAAAATTAAATTCAGATGGCGGAATGTTGCCAAATGAAACTTAGAGGCGAGACTATGGATCCATGATCTACGTGTCAAACAGAAGTAAACTGCATCAAAAAATCGCTGTTACAAATTTTTTAATTTTGGTTCCTACCAAATTTATCTAATTTTACTGGGCTAATCGCTATGTTTGGCACGTTCTCGGCCGTGATCTAAGCGTCGTAAAAAAATGTAGGTATAAGAGTTGTGAAGAAAGAAATTCTCTACAACTTTGAAATTTCAATATGCTAAGTATTTTCAACAGAAATTGGAAAAAAATGGCGAAAACCGTGACAGTGTAAAATTTTTTTGTCAGTTTTTTTCTAATTTTTTATAATAAAAATTGTTATTTTTAAAAAACCTTCTATATAACAAATGTGCGAAATGAAATTCTCTACATATTTGTATACACCAATTTTTTACGAAAAATTCAAAATAAGCTTACAAATCGCAAAAAAAAATGCTTAAGAAAAAGTCTAGTTTTACTCTTATGTAGTTTGAATAATGTCAATTAAATCTAATGCTTTGTATTGCATGCGCTCCACGTTTTTCGTTTTCAATCTCATAAATTGTTTGTAATGACGTTTGCTAAAATTTAAAAATCAAAAGATATAAAAACAAATTCTATGGGACTGAGAAATATTAGTTTATACTTCTTAGTCTATTTATAAAAGCGTGGTATATTAAAAAGTTTATTTATTTTATCTATTTATGATAAGCTTTATCATCGGATATCACAAACAGATATATGATAAACTTCAGATTAGCAGATAAGTAACGGTTGCAGTCCCTGGCCGAATTTATTAAAATTTGTCAAACCTAAAATCGTGACGGGTGTGACAAGTGGCGGGGTGGCCAACATAATAGATTTTTTTGCAAAATAAAACCAAATAAACACTTAAAAGCAATTCCACTGTCCAAGATGTGTTTTCCTTCAAATCAATTATATAAATAGGCAATCATGTTTCCTTTACACCCCTTTTACGGCTAAACTGTACTTCTAAGGTATAAACAATTATATATCATTAGAAAGGTATTTTGATGCTGATGTGCAGGCAATTTTTAAAATTTCAAATTAGTTTAAAATAGAGCGAAAAAATCAATTCAAAAGTCACACCAATACCAATGCCATACATGTACATGGTTGGGGCGGAAATGCCTCCTAAATGTATGCTTTAATATTGATAGTGAATTAAAGAAACGTGCTAAGCAGCAGT
>NW_016157436.1:114258-148505 GCF_001687245.7 Rhagoletis zephyria
GAATTCAGGTGTGGTGGTCTTAAGAGGTGTGGTGATTTTAGTTGTGGTGAGTTGAGGTGTGGTAAATTAAGGTGTGGTGAGTTAAGGTGTGGTGAGAAAGTTGAGGTGTGGTGAATTAAGGTGTGGTGAGGTAAGATGTGGTGAGAAAGTTGGGGTGTGGTGAGTTAAGGTGTGGTGAATTAAAGTGTGGTGGATTTAGGTGTGGTGAATTTAGGTGTGGGGAGTGAAGTGGTGGGTGATTTAGGTGTGGGGAGTTAAGGCGTGGTGAATTAATGTGTAGCGAACTCAGGTGGAGTAAGTTTTTAAGCGGAGGTGAGATGAGTTGAGTTGAGGTGAGTTAAGTTAAGTTAAGGGGTTAAGTTAAGATAAGTTATCTTTATCCTTATCTTCATATTCATCTTCATCATCTTCCTCGTCTTGGTCTTCATCTTCTTCTTCATCTTCCTTTATCCTGATCTAAATATGTCCATTCTTTTCTTCATTTACATATTCACCCCCACCATTGTTATTAGGTTAGGTATTTAAATTTTCCTTCCTCTTTGTCTTTATATTTAGGTTTCTTTACTTTTATTTTAATTTCTGTATTTATCCCTTTCTTCTTCTCCATACTCAAAATTATCTTCATCCTTGTTTGAGGCTAATCTATTCATGTACATACATACATACATCTTATTCCTAATAAAAAGGAAATACAACTGAAGAATGTGCGATGTTATATTGTGATGTGTTATGCTACATATGTTATGTTATTGAATCTAATGATATTCTATGTTATGTTATGCTAAGTACTAAGCTAAACTCCCCTCCACTTAACCCATTCCAACAAATTTTATTTCAGCTCAACTCAACTCACATAAACTATCCTTAATTTTGGCGGTTGAATTTCAACCGCTGGGCGAACACTAGTAATAACTATTTTGTGTATTTGGTGACGGGCGAGACATTAAAATATGCTTTGCTTCAATATATAAAAAATATTTAGTACTTGCCCGCAAACTTGAAAATTACACTATTACAATGCTGAAAAACTGTTCTCTCCATTGACCGTTTAAACAATGCAATTTCAAAGAAAATTAACCTCTCATATGCACACTGTTCCTGAATTATTTAAAAGTTCACTAAAACGTTCGACAAAAATTGAAAAAGCAACTTTCTTCGTTATCACCTACGTAACCAAAATCCATTTTCACTACAATCGTATCAGCTTTTTTTCCGAAATATTGACATTCAAGAATTATATTAAAGGTGCTTTTTCTATACAGGTATATTTTTTGAAATATACAGTTTTTAATTTTTCGAAGACCTGACCTTTGACCCCTTATAGCACCTGTAATGTACAAAAATTATATACCATTTAAGTAAGAGCAAAGGGCGGACCATGTCTGTATTTTTAACTTATTTACATATAATAATTTAAATTAATTTTTTACCAAAGGTCCATTTTCGAACTCGAAGGCCCATATCTCGATTACGGAGGCTAACTTGGAAAAACGGAGAAATTTCTTTTTTACTTATGACTCAATCTTTAAAAAAAAATTGGTTTGGTCCAATACCCAGAAAAAAAGTGGTTTTTGCCGTATAATGTTATTGTACGTGATACATTCAAGCAGAAATGTTTGAAATCAGACTAAAATTAAATCTCTCACATAACGGTAAATTTCAGAAATACAGAAACTTCGAGATTTCGAAATATAAGAACGCTGATTAACTCAAAGTTAATATCACAACAATCTCTTAAAAAGAAATAAGATTGTTATGGAAATGGGCGTGGAACCGCCAATTTATGACTACACAAGTTTATCTCATTAAGTCTAACTGAACATTAGCGTTGCCAGATTTTTTTCCAGCCATACGGGACAAATGCATAGTTTGTCCCAATAATACGGGATTTACAAAAATTTAACGAGACAAATGAGACATAAAGGATTTACTTTAAAAACCCGCTACGAACCATATATTAACAAAGGTAATCCATTTAAACGAAGTAATGCTCAGATTAGTTATAATCGAATGATAAATTTCGTTTGTTTCATGGCAACCTTTTTTAATTTATACAAAACCATGATACAAAAAAGAAGGTAGTTTCACTTTGAAATTTTTTGACATAAACTGTGCTTATGACGTTCATAATTTTACTTTTATTTTAATAATACGCAAGGTAAATTTTCCTTATTCCACCGTATTAGCAGAGCTGTTATTAAGTGTGTATTGTTTTAAAATACATTAAAGTAAGTTACCGCAAAAAAAATCGGCATTATCTGCTTTAATTTGGATCCTCTTTAGTGAAAATATGAAGAATGGAATGGTTAAAAAGTAGCTTTCCGTCAACGAAAGCTCTTTTTTAGTTTACAGACGATAAACTACTCGCTCTACTGCTGCTGGTGCCGCGTTTTGCTTCTGCCGAAAAGTGGTTGGAACAAACAAACAACACCTTTGTGAAGTTCCCTGTAGGGAAAACACGAACTAGTGAACCAAATTTCTAGTTCAGTACTAGTTCTTTTTCGCCAAAAACGAACCAGTCCGATAGTAACTAGTTCCGCTCCAGTCCAAAAGCAGTGAAATGTGGCACTTTCACTAAATTATTTTTATTTTTTCGCTCAAACGGAAATAACTATTATTTGATTTTTATTTTTGGCACTACAAATAATGATTATTTTTGGATTTTTGTTTTTTCGCGCAGAGATTATCATTAATTTTGAGTTTTATTTTTCCACTTAAAAATAATGATAATTTATAAAATTTAAAAGGCCATACAGACGAAACCTACTGAAATTTTGGCCTGAAAAGTTTGGGTCTTATTCCTTTTATAAGGGTGCGGCTACCTCTCAAAAGGATACGTCGGTAATCACGCTGGTATAGTTTTTGAGTTGCTTAATAATCATTATACAAAGGCCAATATCCTGAAGGACAATTGAGGAAGGCAATGCAGTTGCAGAAAAAGAGGTATTTAAAAAAAGTGTCAAAATAATTACCACTTTCTCACTAAGTTTATTTAAAAATGCAAGCCACTAGAGCTACCCTTTTTTTAAGAAAAAAACAAATTAATTTTTTTTATGCAATCCAGCACAGCTACCTTAATACATATATCTTATTTAAGTTAAGTACGACAAAAACTTTCGCAGTACTTCATATACATATAAGCTTAAAAAGAACTAAATTTACTTAAAGATCAAAATGCTTAAATTTAAACAAGTAAGACAAAGTGAACTAATATTTTTACTTTTTAGCAGAACGCGCTTTTGTTTTTTACTTACTATTTAAGTTTAATACTACTTCTAATGTACTAGTACTACTACTTCTAATGTGGTTTATAAATTTTTAATAAATGCGTTTAAACATTTGTGATGGTATTGTCCTTCCTTCAATCGATCGTATTTAATATAAAAGGGAAATGTTTCGACAAGGCTGATTGGAAATGTGGATTTAAGGTGACGAATTTATAACAGGTTGGGATCTACAAAAAATGGTTGCAGATCGCACTAGGTCTCATTTGTCGAATTTGTAACTGGTTCGGAACTATAGAAAAAGGGATGCAAAACGAACTAGATCTTATCTTTTGAATTTAGAACTGGTTCGGAACTAGAGCCAAATGGATGCAACGGGTGAAAATTGGCACTTCCTAGGACATCGCAATGTTAAATTCGCGCGTGGTTCCAAATGCACTAGAGCCGAACCAGTTCCGCACTAGTTCGTACCGCACTCGTTCATACCAAATAACGATGAAAATAATTGCATAAACAAAAAGATTCTACGTGCATTTCACAATGTAATACGACTATTTTACTTGCCTTACGTTTTATAATTAATTTTAGAAATAAATCACTAAAATCCCGCTATAAAATGATGCTCAAAATATATATTTGATGTGTATACATCTTTGGTTTCGGTAGGGGTAAAATTTACGAAGCTGTAACGCATAGCCCAGCAGAAAATATCGAAGAGCCAGCATGTGTATTACAGCAGAAAATTTTCAATTTCATTGGAAGCACCCTGTGTTTACTTGATAATGCAAATGGTTGCATACATTTAGGCATATGCAGAGTAGGCGGAAAAGCGGTTCAAATTATTATTACTCCCGATTATGTAAACTCCGTGTATGTACACACATATGGATGAGCTCATTTGTTGCAACTTCTTTTGATATGTTTAACAGTCTATTGATAAAAAGCAAGGCGAAAATTTTAAAAATTCTGAAAACATTTTAACTGCCCTGCAGTCCGGGGCGACTACAGCACTGATGAATTGGTAGCTACCTGGTAAACTCCGTCAATTACCGACCGATTACTTTTACAAGGCAATTAGCCATATACCATTTTTACGTAAAAATCAAAACCCAACACGCAAAGCCCATTTAAAGATTCTTATGTGACAACTCGCATGCAACGCTAAGTATGCATAACTGGGCTAAATGTCTTAGGCGGTAGTCACCATCGCCTCTCTCTGCACTACCGGGAATTACTAAATAGTCACTTGCGTGATTTATGGGCGCCCTCTGTCGTAGTTTTTCGCTATCTGGTTCGACTCTGCACTACCATGTGCACTACCACAGGTTAATAGAGTAGCTACTTACCTAGGAGTCGGTGCAGTAGCGGTTCAAAAGTAGCGATTGTCTCCAGCAATACTGGAGGGTGAGTACTAGGGATGTCAATCCCGAGATGCCGGGATCCCGGTGTTTTTGACGTCCCAGAAATCCCGGGATTTCCTTGGATTAATCCCGGGATCCCGAAAATTTTGAAATATCGAATTGATAGTAAGAATTTGTTTATGAATTTTGAAGTATGATTATTGTAAAATGCCGTTTTGACTGCAGTCAACAAAAAGCTTGAAACTGTACTTTTAAATTGCAGTCTGAGCCTTTTTTGATGAAGATTTCAATGAATTTACTCATAGCGTCGCTAATGTAAACGAAACAGAGTTTTAAGGAAAAGTTAGATAATTTTTTAGAGCAATCTACTCAAAACTTCCTCAAATCGAAAAACTTATAATTTGACCGACGTGCTGGTAAAAGAAGTTCAAGTATTTTGTAATGGGGGAGATAGGCGTCATTATGGATTATGTCTACCTTTTGACAGTTCAGCCTAAAAGTGTTGATGCCGAAATATGTTTTTCATTAGTAGGTTTTGTATGTAATAACTGCAGGTCAAGCTTAGAAGACTCCCCTTTGAATGCTTTGCTGCTCTTACGAAAACATTTTATGTGCAATAATAACAACACCGGCAAAAAAAGGGGTGTGTGTTTTTAACCAGACCCAACTACCAACATGTATTTCGACCCGCTGAATCCGATTCTGAGATCCGTTTGACTCGTGCACCCTCATAACTTCTAGTAAACTGCGAAAAAAATGGCAAAAAATTCTCTATTCGCTATTTTTTTGTAGAGTAGAATAAACATGTTTAGAGAAGTTGTTTTTGCATATTTTTGTTTTATGTTTTTTTATTAATCGTCACTTTCGAAAGTACTTGGTATTTACATTATTAATTGTGATGTATACGTTCCTCAATCACATGGTTTTTTAAATACAATTAAAAAAATGTTTTACTTTAAAATTTGTCTGATTTAATAAATATCGCTAGCGTAGAGTGAAAAGATGCTAAGTCCCAATTTAAAAATTGTACAGGAGAGGAAAAAGCTTCGTATAGCCATTTTCTTCAAGTATTTCGCAAAACTTTGAATACAACATTTTGCCTGTTTAAATCAAAGCAAAACTCCATACGAATCGGAGGGATTCGATATTTATTAAAAGATTTCGAACTTTTTTGGCCTTATCGAATTTTCGGAGCTTTTTTTGGCCTTAGCAAATTTTCCTTTCATTGAATATAAACGAGAAAACATAAAACAAGGACCTTTACCCTTTTCGAAACGATGCAATTTTAATTTATCTAGCGTCCTATATCAAAATATGATTTTTCATTAAAAGTGAAGTTAGAAACTTTTCACTCTAAGCTAGCGATATATGAGTTTTACCATCAGTTTATCGTAAATTTTAAATAGTTTTATTTAATGGTATGTTTAAATGCTTTTAGATATTGAATTTTTACTCATATTCATAAAAATTATGACTCAATTTGAATCCTGGGATAAATCCCGGGATCCCGGGATTACCAAAAAAATATCCCGAAATCCCGGGATCCAAATTTTCCTGATATTTTGGCATCCCTAGTGAGTACGTTTATAGCTTATGAGCATACTACATGTATATGTGTATATGCATACCCTGCAGTACGGGGGAGCGACTACAGGACTGCTGAATCGGTAGCTACGTGCAGTGTTGCCAGGTCTTCGGCATGAGAAAACGTCCCTTGGTCTGAAAAAACGTCATTTCCTACCAAAAAACGTCTTTTTTTTAAATAAATGTACAAAAATTGTTATTATTAAACTTTTATTGCATACAAAGGAACATATGTACGTAAGGTATATTAAAATGTCATATCGACAGAACATATTTAAACTTCATTGTAAACTGGTTTGAGATCGTTAATATAAAAATCATTTTATACATACACTTGTGATCAACTGATTAGGTCATCAACATTTTGATCGATGTTGGCTGTTTCTCTTTTGTTTATTTAATGTTTTTTTTTCATAAAAGTCAAGCTCGTTATATGACAAACAAAATATAAATTCACATTTCAAACTTTGTGCAAAAATTATAAAAAATCTGCAAATTTTCAGCTAGATTTTCAACATTTTATTCAGATTTTCTAGAATTGGTATACCCGAGCGCACTTGTGCACAAGGGTATATTAATTTTGTTCAGATAACGTTTGTTTGTAACAGCAAAAACGAATCGAGATAGATATAGACCAATGTATACATAAATGCTCAGAATGAATAGAGAAATCGATTAAGCCATGTCTGTCTGTCCGTCCGTCTGTCCGTCTGTCCGTCCGTCCGTGTACACGATAACTCGAGCAAAAATTGATATATCTCAACGAAATTTGGAAAGTAGGTTTCCGTTAATCCAAGGTAGGTTGGTATTGGAAATGGGCGAAATCGGACTGTAACCACGCCCACTTCCCATATAATGGTAATTTCCAGAAATACGAAAACTGCGATATTTTAGTAACTACTGAAGATAATTCACTCAAAATTGATATTTATAATAATTTTCAGACGAAAAATAATAATATTATAAATTTTTGGAAAATGGGCGTAGCCACGCCCACTTATGGTTACATGTGTATATCTTGTTAACCGCTGTACCAGTTTCTTCCAAATTTGGCACAGTTGTTGGCCTTGGTATAGCATACCAAATTGCCGAAAATTTTTAAAATCGGACCAAAACCACGCCCACATCCCATATAAGGGTAATTTAGAGAAATACGAAATCCTCGATAAATCACTAAATATTAAAGCTAATTTATTCAAAATTGACGCTTTCAACAATTCTTTACCAAAAAATACGTTTATGGTAAAATTTTGGAAAATGGGCATGGCACCGCCCACTTATGATCACATATATGTATATCGGTAACCGTTCTACCAATTTGTACCAAGCTCGGTATTTTTATTGTGCTTGCCACATAAATGCAAAACGTTGAAAATTATTGAAATCGGACTAAAATTACGGCCGCTTTTCATATAACGGTAAATTTCAGAAATGCTTGAAACTGCAATATTTCGAAATTTAAGGACGCTAATTTTCTCAAAATTGATACACCCCGGCTTACCATCTAGGGGTAGGTTTAGGAAAGGTGAAAAAACATATGTGACCTGGTCTACGGAAAGGGGGCTAGGTGTCAAAAAATCAATTTTCACTTTTTGGTTGATTCGGATGGAAGATGAGATGCTTTTTCACGTGGTGAAAAGCAGAAAATCCTAACTTGCTTAGAAGTGTACAAAATTTTTTTTAAGTTTTAAATTTTTAAATGTTCCACACTAGCAACTTACACGATGAACTATAATAATATTCCGACCAACAACAACACTTACTGGACCAACAACAACACTTACTGGACGTCCGGCGCGGAGAACAATTAACGAGATAATGAGAAACTGACGAAACGAGTTGCTTACTTTTAACAGCTTTTTCACAGAAAACTAGTTTTCGCACGTAAGCTCCCTTTTCGTAGACCAGGTCACATATATTTAATACTTGCGCCGGGTATTTAATGTTCGGCTCCACCCGAACTTAGACTTTCCTACTTGTTTGAGTATGCAGTTTGATAGCCCTTTAAATTTCAGGGCAATAATGTGCAAGTTTAAAGCGGCTAAATAATTGCTTTGATTTTTAATAATTTTTTTTTTCTTGTAGACATTTGGTTAGGGGCTCGGTTGTCGAAAATGGTAAATTACGCTCTGCTAAGAAGGAGCATAGCAATACTTCTGCCTTTTTTTGCGTTCATTAGATTTTCAATAAAGTCTTAAAAAAGTTGCCTACTTTTTTCTGACATTTTATGCAGCACAGCTTTTTTGATGCTTTTGTGAGCGTGCGTATTGCCATAGATCGGCTCTTCCTGATTTCGCTTTTAATGTGCAATTACAAACATTACAACAAGCCTCGTAACCTCAAGTGTTTACACAGCCAGCCTCTGAACACGGGATCCTTAATCCAAGAATCCAAAAAATGCGCGTAGGCTTGGTTTGCATCATATTTAAGTCATATATGTCCAAAAAATAAATATCATTTGAATCAGTTGCAGCAAAGCACAAAGATTGTAAAGATTTATTAAGAAAATAATTCAAAAGATTTAGTAACAAAGAAAAATTACTGGGAAGTTAAAAAACGTCAATTTTTACCCAAAAAAAACGTCCAAACGTCAACAGGATACAAAAAACGTCCAAATGACGTTAAAAACGTCAACCTGGCAACGCTGGCTACGTGATAAACTCCGTCAATTACCGACCGACTACTTGCAGTGTATTTCATAGATTACTTTTACAAGGCAATGTCCTAGGCGGTAGTCACCTTCGGCTCTCTCTGCACTATCGGGAGTTACTAAAGTAGTCACTTGCGTGATTTATGGGCGCCCTCTGTCGTAGTGATGATATAATACCCTCCAGTACTGCTGGAGTCAATCGCTACTCTTGAACCGCTACTGCACCGACTCCTAGGTAAGTAGCTACTATATTAACCCGTGGTAGTGCACATGGTAGTGCAGAGTCAAACCAGTCGGAAGCAGAATAGCGAAAAACTACGACAGAGGCCGCCCATAAATCACTGACTACTTTAGTAACTCCCGATAGTGCAGAGGAAGCCGATGGTGACTACTTGGCTTGTAAAAGTAATCGCTGAAATACACTGCGAGTACTCGGTCGGTAATTAAGGGAGTTTATCAGGTAGCTACCGATTCATCAGTCCTGTAGCCGATCCCCCATACTGCAGGGTAGCTTTGATCCAATACTTTTCGTGTAAAATACTGTAAAAATGTCAAACCGCAAAATCACTCTATGAAGTGAGAGTAAAAAGTGAGCAACAGCAAAAAGTACGGGAACAAAACAAGCATCGGGTAAAATCTTGCAACTTCGTTCTCTACACAACTCTGTAAAAATAGCTCTTATTTGCAGGATTTTCGAAAACGGGATCGTTTTTCTTGTAAGTTCCTGCAAGTTCCTATAAAAACCTGTAAGTTCATTGAGTACTGGATCAGAACTAATACAAGATTGCACAAAGAGAATACGAGAGTAAGGGGAATGCCGAACAAATGAATTTAGCTTCCAATTTTGTAAAAAAAAAGATGGTATATTATATGTATTCATGACTGTAATGTGAACCTAGCGAAAGATGAAGCAGAACCATGGATTATATTCCTATAAGAAAAGTAAAATTTAGGAATATATACAAATAAAAATGCTCAAACTACAAGCTCAAAAACAATAATTGATGCGGTGTTTTCTAGATATTTTTACGCCCTTGAGTTACAAGTATCAGTCATACCGATAATTTCATGTATTAAAAAAATTCAAAATGAAAATGAGTAAAAAAAAATTAAATCAGCAAAATGAATAAAATTAAGTGAAATTTATGTTTAATTTCTAACCTAACCTGCATGTGCATGTATGTAACTTAATAGCCTAATAATAGGTTTACATATAAATAGATTTTCCTCTTTTTCGAACTTAACTCCCTAATCTGTAATTAGAAAAAGAGATTAGCCATACAAAGTTATTATTATAAAATAATCTCAGATTAAACCGATAACTTTTTGGTGTCCAACCTAGTTTTATCGATTATACTTGCGAAGAAGAGGAGCAATGTCAAATGGAGATGTAAGAAAAAATTTACGCTAACAAGGAAAAGAGGTTTGTAAAGGTATTTGTAATAAAATATTAAGTTAAAAAATATTAAAATTGCTTAATATGTGTAGCAGAAAAAAGTGACCAAGGTGGCACAGAGAAGAAACTTAACTTTTCCTGGAGTTGTGGTTGAGATTATATTTATATGTAAACGAACTTTTATGCTTTACCGTACGCATATGTTTACACTTCAAATTTCATGAGTACCTAGTACTCCCGCCTGTTTTTTTTTTTAATTTTTTAAAATATATGTTTTTTGAAGCAAAAAAACACTTGTTTAATTTCTTCAAAAAAGATGGTAGCTTCAATTCAAAAGAAAATGTGATAAGCACAGTTAACGTCAAATGGGAACAATGGCGAATAAGAAGAAGAAGTGAAACTACCTTTAGATATTTGTATCGTGTATAAAACTATTTATGTACGTAAAAATATAATTGACAAAGCCATACAAACAAAGTAAGAGACACAGTTACGGTCAAAATAATAGCAGCAAAATTCAAAATTATGCTGTTGGCAAATTATCTTTATTTACTTATTTTTAATAATTTTCATTTAAAATATGGGTCGATCTGTATCAGATACCACATAAATAGAAGTTTCAAATGATGCAAAAAGTTCACAAAAATTAATCAAACTTAAAAAAAATTCCATAAAATCTTCGATATTTTTAATTAGATTTCCTAGAAAGATTTCGAGATGCGGTTTTATAGCCTATTAAATTTCAGTACAATAAAGTGCAAGTTTGAGTCGCTAAAAATTACCATTTTTTATATTTTTTTGTGTAGTACTTTTTCAGTTTTTTATATAGAACAAAAATTCGCAACACGCTCCATAAAAAAATTTCTAAAAAATCAACGATAATTTTTAGCTATATTCTCTTGCAGAGTTGCATGCAATAATGCTTGCTTATGACCTACTCACAATAGCCGCGTTAAACCATGACCATGTTGAGTAGAAGCTTACAGGTTGAAAAGAATAATGAAACTGTCGAAAATACGGGAAAAATCATGTCGCGGCGGAACATACGGGACATTTGGCAACGCTACTGAACATACTAACGAAGATGTTTGTTAGGGGCACGTTGCCACTAACATTTTTTTCCCCTACCAATTTTCTTCCCAAATCCGACTAAAATCGTTTACAACGTACCAAATAAATTTCAATTACAAAAATATATGTACTTTGTACATTTTAAAACTAACAAGAAATAAAAAATGTAGATACAGTCTTAGGCATAGAGATGAGATCATTTTACATTTCTTGGTTGTATGAATTATATACATATGTACATGTTATGTACCAATAAGTTTAATTTCTTAAAAGTGAATTTAAATCATTTAACTACACATGTAAATCTTTAGCAACTGACCACACATAGAGCGGGTCATTTATGTTTACAAGTTCCTTGCAAACATTATGCTTTTGATACTGTAAATCTTAAGTTTATTTCTTAGTTTAGATTTTATCAAAGAAAGCGTTGAAAATTAGCGTTCTACAGCCGCAGAGCTATGTGGTAATGAAATTGTATTAAAAACAAAATTGGCGAGATGTATGACGCTATTTTCATTCATTCCATTTTTAATAGAATGAACTTTTCCCCTAAACATATCAATATCCAGATCGCTGGAAATATCAAGCTCACTTAGCCTCAGTAAATTCCGTGCGTGGTTATTATATCAGGATCGCAATCTATGAAATGGGGAAACTTAACAAGAGAGGTAAAATTGGTAAAACTTCTTTAGAAACTAGCTTAACAGGTCTATTCTGCGCTGGTAATAAAAAGTTTGTAACCGGTAAATAAAGTTCCTGTCAATTTTTGAACCCTTTTCGCATTCTTTGTACTCTTGTAACCGGTAAATTTTGCTACCATCTCTTAAGCTGGTAACAAAGTATTGCCCCGTGAAATATTCAATGCCAGAATTTGCACAATTTTTCATAGCTGAATTGCTGAATATTTTAACTGCATTACCAACGTTCCTAGAATAGCGGTGACAAGAACTGGTAACATTTTTTGGTAATAAAATTTTCCGGTTACAAAATCTTCGGTAACGTGCAGAATAGACCTGTAACTGGTGTCATTATTTGTAATCACGCTTGAAAAAAAATCTTAAATTTATTTGGTCCAAAAACTATGTAAAACTTTAGTATATTGGTTTTACCTTCAAGGATTCCATAACAATTGACATTACTTTTCATAAACATCTCAGCTTTCGTTCCAACAAAAATTTCAGATATTTTAACATGATTATTTTCATTTTTAAAATCAACATTAATATGTTACTGACCGCATCTTTTTTAATAAAGTTACTCAAAATTAAGAGATAATGTGCTTTGATAGTTGCATATAAGTATGGCAAAAAAGAGCTTTCAGCATGGAACTCTTTGTTAAGATTGTTAATTATGGGAAAAATATACGATCGAAATAAAAAATAGCATTTGGTTTTGCAACACATCCCTTTTGCCAGGTCTGCAGATCGCACACCGTTTACTTCGTAAAAGCAGGAAATAAAATAAAGTTTCAAACTATCCCATTGCTCAACTATACTTAACACAACGCTTTCTAGTGAAAGCCATCGTGTTTAAGATATGCCACAGATTTTACCAAACAGTAGTCCTGAAATTGTATCAGTTCCTGTATCCCCTTTGGACTGTGGAAAAAGAAACTATATATGTATGCTGCGACAAAGTGTCTCAATGCTTTTCGGCAATTTTTTACAAGCGTACAAGTGAGTGGCATGTGCAGCCATAACATTGGCTCCATCAGTGGCCAAACCAATTAGGCTTCTTATTTTTAAAGGCAGAATTGGCAATGTTTAAAAGGTACAATTGGCAAATATTTATATGCAAAATGATGTTTGAAATATATATTTTTATAAATAAGAATTTAAAAACTTAATTCAACTATCCTACCAAAATCTTACTTTGCCGATCAACCTACCAAATGAAAAAGAAGCGACCAAATTTGGTCGGAAAGGACCAATAGTGGCAACACTGGTTAGGGGTAAAACCGCCCCTGGTTACCATGTAACGGTACTTTCTCCTAAAGGTGAAACAACTGTATTTAATACGAGCGCTGGGTATTTAATGTTTGGCTTCGCGCGAACTTAGACCTATTTACATGTTTATAACTAAAAATTTTACTCGTTACTTTTAACTAATTCAGGGACAGTGTGTATACTTAAGTAACGTTAACGTCGTTTTTAGTCTCTGCAGGGCAACGAAACGGGATTTACTTATAACTGTTATCCTAATTATATCCAACGAATCAAAAATAAAAAAAAATTAGAACAAAAGTTTGTTCTGAAATTTTTATAATTTTGCATTTCTTGAATGCCAACATTTCGGAAAAAAGCTGATACGATTTTAATGAAAATGGATTTTGGTTACGTAGGTGATAATGAACAAAGTTGCATTTTCAACTTTTGTCGAAAGTTTTAGTGAACTTTTAACTAATTCAGGAACGGTGTTTATGAGTTTGTAAACGATACAACCAGTGTTGCCAGGTCTTCAGCATAAGAAAACGTCCCTATTGGTCTGAAAAAACGTCATTTCCTACCCAAAAACATCTTTTTCAAATGAATGTACAAAAAAGTGTTCTTATTTAATTAATTAAAAAATGTCGCTTACGTTATTTTGGCGGTTAGTGCTCGATATGTACGTAAGGTATATTAAAATATAATTTCGATAGAGCACATTTAAAATTCATTGTAAACTGGTTTGAGATCGTTAATATAAAAATCATTTTATACATACACTTGTGATCAGCTGATTAAGTCATCGACATTTTGATCGATTTTGGCTGTTTCTCTTTCGTTTATTTATCTAATGTTTATTATTTTTCCATAAAAGCCAGGCTCATTAACAAACAAAATATAAATCCACAAAAATTGCGCAAAATTATAAACAATCTGCAAATTTTCAGCTAGATTTTCACCTTTCTATTCAGATTTTTTAGCCGATGAAATTTCAGGGCAATAATGTGTAAGTTTAAAGGGGCTAAATAATCGCGTTGTTTTTTAATATTTTATTTTTTTGTAGAAATTTGGTTAGGGGCTCGGTTGTCGAAAATGCTAAATTACGTTCTGCTAAGAAGGAGCACAGCAATAGGTCCATTCAATATCAAAAAATTGTTACGAATTGTTACTAGTACTTGCAAGTTTTTACTGAAAATGCATTCAATTACCCAA
This sequence comes from Rhagoletis zephyria, assembly GCF_001687245.7. NCBI lineage: Eukaryota > Metazoa > Arthropoda > Insecta > Diptera > Tephritidae > Rhagoletis > Rhagoletis zephyria. Next base: position 128,682 of record NW_016157436.1, read on the forward strand.
AATATTTACAAGAGGGAGCGAATTCGAGAGCGTAACAACCCGAGAGAGCTGCAAATCCTCGCAAGTAAAAATTTTACTAGCAGGAATTTGCAGGAGTCCAAAAGTAAGGTTATGTTTCAAACTCAAATGTAAACAAACTGTTTAAGAGGATGATTTGAGTAAACATAATTAGTGAAATGAAAATATGGATAAAAAATTTAAATCTATTGTATATATTTTTACTTACGCCAAAACTTAACCGTCAGAAAGTGTCAAAATGGCTTAAGTTGCAAGTTTTAATAGTTTTGCGTTAAATAACTTTTTCTGAAAATTTTCTTTTGCTCTCAATTTTACTCTCTATTTTTATTTTACGCTCTCGCTGCAAGTACTTACTGGAAAAGTTATTGAATGGACCTAATATTTCAGTCTTTTTTGCATTCAGTACATGTTCAATGAAGTGTTAAAAAAGTCGCCTACTTTTTTCTGACGTTTTATGCTGCACAGCTATTTTGATGCTGCAATAGATCGGCTCTACCTGATTTGGCTTTTAATGTGCAATTGCATCATTACAGCAAGCCTCGTAACCTCAAGTGTTTACACAACCAGTTATTGAACAAGGGATCCTTAGTCCTAGAATCCAAAAAAAACCTTTGGAGGAAGCAGGTGCAGCAAAACACAAAGATTGTAAAGATTTATTAAGAAAATAATTCAAAATCTGTTCTACTTACAAGATTTAGTAACAGATAAAAATTACTTGGAATTTAAAAAACGTAATTTTTTACATAAAAAAATGTCCAAACGTCAACAGGGTACAAAAAACGTCCAAATGACGTTAAAAACGGCAACCTGGCAACGCTGGATACAACCCAAAGTAAACAAATATCTGATATTGAGATAAATTTCGAAATTTTGGCTTTCAGCCGTGAAAATTAGATTTATTTACTCTTACTTACTGGAAATAATACACTAAGTTCTTAAATTTATTTTCGTTTTATTCGGTATCGATTACCGTCGAATGTTTACACATGAAACTTCGTGAGTACCTGCTGCTCACACCTTTTTCAAAAAGGTTGACTTCTATCTAAATTCGTATCACATGGTCAGTGAAGTTTTATTATACCAATTTTCAGCTTGATTGGGCTAACCCATTGCGAGATATTGAATTTTTCCGGTTTTCGTGGATATTGAACCACTGTGCGTCATAGCAGAGTGATTGCAGTTGCATACTTCCACCCTGTAGGACCAAGGTAAGATCCCTGGTCAGAGCATAATTCAAAATAACAGTCGCACCTCGGCAGGCAATGCGAAACCTTAGAGTGTATTTGTTGCGTACAAAAGCGAAAAAGCGTATTATTACAAAAGTCCGATTGTACGCAAATAAATGTAGTTTACACAAAAGCGGGTGATATAAAAGCAGATTATATTTGATTTTAAATGCGGTTTATTCAATTATACAGCGGGTTACAACGATAGATAAAAAAACGCATGTTAACTAATGACATTTTACTTTCTTACTATTTACATTCCATTTTCCCTTTTTCCATTGGAATAACAAAGCAAAATAGAGTGGCCATATGGGCACGAACATACCGGCCGCCTTGAACGACTGGGATAAGTTCGAAATTAAATTCAAGTTTCAAAATTGCATAAGTATCTATGAAGATCGTACAAATATTACAAAGCAAGTATATCATTTTGCGTTGGCAAAAGCGTCAGTTTCGCAATAGGCCGCACCAATTCTCCATCTGCCGTCTTCAGTTTTACTACACGTACCAGTCCATCTGCACCAGGATGACACTGAGTTACACGCCCAAGTCGCCATTTAGTGGGTGGGCTATTCGAATCGTGAATGATAACAACGTCATCTTCTTTCAGGTTCGAGGAGGGGCGAAACCATTTAACTCGTTGTTGTAGGTTGACGACATATTCGTTTCGCCAACGGAACCAAAAATGTTGCCGCATTGCACTAATGGTTTGCCATCGTTGATGTAACGTCCCTGAGAAATTTTCGGTGTCAGGTTCAGACAGCACCTTGATTGGCTCACCAATCAAGAAATGACCAGGAGTGTGGATTTCCAAATCATCAGCACTAGCAGAGTGCCATTAGAGCGGTCGCGAGTTGACACAAGCTTCCACCTCCGTTAAAAGCATAGCAAGTTCTTCGTATGTTAGTAAAGAGCTACCGAGAGCACGCTTTAAGTGGTATTTCACTCGCTTAACCCACACGGAGAATGCCATCAACATCCAAAAATGGTTGAAGACGGATTAGATGACTTCGTAATGGTATTTGTTTGGTTAACCTGCAACAAGTAATTTCCTTTGGAAAAGCGTTAGTTTGGATATACTTTACCAGTGCATTTTCAGCGTGGAGAATTTCACTGCTGGTGAGGGCGCCAGTAGTGCGTTGACTGCTAGTTGTTCTTAAGTTGTTGACGAAACGTAGAGCATAGGCTGTAATTCTCTTGAGTTTAATATACCAATGATACCTTGACAATAATTCCCAATCTTCTGCAGTTTGTGTGAGGTGTGATGCGGATTTGGTCGCTCGTAATTCGGAACTCATGTTTGAGTTACGCCTTGTCAGCAACTCCAAATCTTCTGTTGCTTGATGCTGCCACTGATCGTCATTTTCAGCTAACCAACTTGGCCCTTGCCACCAAAGATAATGGGCGAGTAGATTCGACGGAGCCAAGCCTCTAGACGCGCAGTCAGCTGGATTGTGCTCTGAGCGGACGTGTCTCCAGCACTCAGGAGCTAGAACTTCTTGTACTGCGGCTACGCGATTCGCAACGAAGACTGACCATCGACTTGGGTGACTCTGTAACCAAGCTAGCGTTATAGTTGAGTCGGTCCACGCGTATAAATTTTTCATATTGCAACCGAAACTCAACTGAACCTGCTTGACAAGCTTGGCGCCTAAATGCGCTGCGCACAATTCCAGACGTGGGAGAGTAGTACTTTTTAAAGGTGCGACCTTCGCGCGCGCGGCGTCTGGAACCACCTTAAAAGTTCCATCAGGTAGTTGCGTGCGGCAGTAGGGTACCGCAGCGTAGGCACGTTGAGATGCATCCGTGAAAACGTGGTATTCAGCATGCTCGACGATTTCACTGGTACCAATCCAACGATTTAGCTTAAGAGTCGTGAGTTTAGGTAGTTGCTGACGGTGAGAGAGCCACTCTTCAGCGACATCGGCGGGCACCGGTTCATCCCAATCAACGTCCGCTCGCCAGATTCGCTGGAGCCAAATTTTCGAGAGTATAGTGCACGGCGCGATTAGCCCGAGTGGGTCGAAGATTTTACCCGAATCTGAGAGAAAAACTATTTTCGTAAGAATTGCAGGCAGTGGGGTAAAATTCACTGCAATCGATAAACAATCGTCGCCCAAATGATTCCTAGGGTGCGTACTTCATCGCCGCCAGCTAACAGATGTGAAATTTGCTTTGACGCATGCGGTATTTTCTCCCTAAGCTCGTCGCAATTTGTAGCCCACTTCCGTAATTCGAAGCCAGCGTTAGACAGAACTATGGTAACGTCATTTCGTAGCTTCATAAGGTTGTCGACAGAAAATGAGCCTGTGAGAAGATCATCCATGTAGAAGTCGCGCATGATGACAACAGTTGCTTCTTTGTGCGTTTCGATGGCATCCAAAGCGGATTGGTGCAGAGATCGTACGGCCAAGTGGGAAGCTGCGGCGACGCCGTAGGTTACACGAAGCATGCGATAGTCCCGGATAGGTTCGGTTGGGTCGTCACGCCAAACTATGCGTTGGTAGTCCACATCTTGTTCTGCCACGTATACCTGTCGATACATTTTTTCGACATCGGCCATTATTGCGTAACGATGAGTCCGGAACCGCACCATTATAGAGAACAGATCCTCTTGTAATTGCGGACCTATCATTAGTGCATCGTTGAGCGAGAAACCGGATGTGGTTTTACATGAGGCGTTGAACACCACTATCAGTTTAGTGGTGGAGCTGGTGTTCTTTACTACAGCGTGGTGTGGCATGTAGTAACTTTTATGCGGTTGAGCGTTGCCTACGAGCTCCATGTGGCCCATATTTAAAAGCTCCTGCATAAATTCTGCGTATTGACGGCGTAGCTCCTCATCAACAGCGAAACGTTTTTCCATTCTTAGCAGACTTCTTACGGATATGTTTCTCGACTCACCTAAAGGCNGGGATATGTTTCTCGACTTACCTAAAGGCACGGATTCCTTTAACGGGAGGCGTACGATGTAACGCCCGTCTTCAGCGCGGCGACAATACTTGCGAAAATGACCTTGACAAGCCTCCTCTTCGACAGTTAAGTATCGCTTGGGGGAAAACTCTTCGAGCTCCCGAAACTTACTCACCATTCGGATAAGTTGCACATCACAGAGCAGGGACAAAACTCCCGTACTTGGGCTGGATGAACGCATGGCCTTTCCGAAAAGTACCCAACCGAAAACTGTGTTTTGCGCCATGGGTGTGTCAGGGGCCCTTTGCAGAGACCGGTTAACAGGAATTTATCCATCTCATCCATCCCTATTAACACACCAATAGGACCAGGTTTGGCGTAATGCTGATCAGCAAGAGCGAGATTTCGTAAGTGCGGCCAAGACGACTTCTGTACACAAACGCTGAGAAGATCGTTTGTAATCTTCGATAAAATAAGCGAGTTGATTGTGAAATGCTGGTCAAGAGATCGGGCGCAAGTGAAAGAATAGTCTCACCCTTAACTTTACCGCCATCTGATGAACCAATACCTGTGACATGAGCTGCCGAAGGTTTCCTTTTTAGACGGAGGCGTTGAATACAGGCCTCTGTCACGAAGGATGCATGTGAGCGTTGTGAAACAACACCCTAGCAGGTTGCCATCGCCCTACATGATCTTGCAAATATATTTCTGCGGTTGCCAACAAAATGGCCTTGCCAGCTTCAGCGACGTGAGATGCTACGCAACCAGAATGCGGTACATCCGAGCTAGCATTATGTATACGCGCCGTAGTAGAGTCATCGATTGTAGATGACGTAGTCGATTGTTGCACAAGTAGATTGCCTTGCTGCTTTACGAACGGAGCAGCGTGTATATTCAGCTCATCGCTGGTCGTGTCATCTTCGCGGCAGCCGTGTAGTAATGTATGATGACGGCGATGGCATATGTTACAAGTTGATAAACTGCGACATTTTGCTTGAAAGTGGCCTTTGCTCAGACAGTTGAGACAAGCATTATGTTTCTTGACCAATACAAACCGGGCAGCAGCATTTAATTTACGGAAAGTTGGGCAGGCGTAAATTTTGTGTTTGGCGTTGCAATGGAAACATGAGGGTGGGCTGGCTCCTGCATCAACTAGGATGGATGAGGAGGTGTGTTGCTCACCAATCGCATGGAGCACGTTTGTTGTAGTTCTCGCCGCAGTTTTGCTGAGCTGGCGCGCTCCTTGCGCTGAGGTTGATAGCGCACCACTCGTCGGTACCATCTCTAGCGAACGCGCAGGTGTTTCCAAAAACTCGACCAACTCTTCGAAAGTAGGTAAAACATCCCTCACCAATGACAGCTCCCATTGTTTCCGGGTTTCGTAAGCCAACTTCGAAACGGTAAGGTGGACAAGCCAATCGTCCCAAAACTCCACAGGCCGACCTAAAGCACGTAGCGAGCCAACGTGTTGCATGGTAGCGTTTAAAACTNAGTAGCGTTTAAAACTTGCTTAATTTCCTTACCAGTATCTCGAGATGCCTTTTCAATTGCAAAAATGGCTTTGAAGTGACCATCAACGATGACACGCAAAACCTTGTAACGCGTGGTGAGTAGAAACTACGCAGCATTGTAGTTGCCTTCACAAATCTGTAGACTGCTTACAAGTTGGAGCGCCTCACCTTGAAGACAATTTAAAATTCGCCTTCGCTGTGATGTACCACTCTTTTGCCTGCGTGCGAGATTGCTCTTCAACCGGCGCACTTTCTTCGCCACACAACGACTCTACTTCTTGTTGAGCGTCAGCGAATCTGACCCACTGCTCCTCGAGAAGCTGAAGATACGTTTCTACTGCTTCTTCGTCTAATGCCAACCCATAATTTTTTGCTGATTACAACATATCGTTTGATTGCGTTTAATGCAGAATCACGCACCTTCACTTTGGACATGGCGTGATGTGTACAATTGGGGTTATGTCACACACGTGTAAATGTTGTTACGAAATTTGCGCTTAAAATCGCACTTATGTAAGCGAGAGCGTGGAAATCAATTTATAAGCGTTTTTGCTCTTGGTTTTAAATGTTCTTAAGCCAGTACAAGCTTGTTAAAACGTTTTTAAGGACCGTATTTTGATCCAAATTAATCAACGCGATCCAGATCGAAGGACCACATGTTGCGTACAAAAGCAAAAAAGCGTATTATTACAAAAGTCCGATTGTACGCAAATAAATGCAGTTTACACGAAAGCGGGTGATATAAAAGCAGATTATATTCGATTTTAAATGCGGTTTATTCAATTATACAGCGGGTTACAACGATAAATAAAAAACGAAAGTTAACTAATGACATTTTACTTTCTTACTAATTACATTCCATTTTCCCTTATTCCATTGGAATAACAAAGCAAAATAGAGTTGCCATATGGGCACGAACAGTATTTATGCATTGAAAAAACCTTATCATAAACCATTTGTAGGTGCCTCAATCTGTGGCACAAAAATAGAACTCACATCTCAAAATTGAGGAGAAGCTTGGCCAACCAATTAGAAAAATATTTTAACGCCAAATATTTATTCTTTTACTTTTAATATTTTTATTGATCTTTGTACCACGATTGTTTATTAGGAAAAATTGAAAAAGCAACAAAGTCTAAGCGGTAGAAGTTATATAGCTATTTCGGAGATCACCACATCTCCTCATCAGACTTCTTTTTTCTAGACTTCAGCAGGGAAAAAAGAAGTCTGATGAGGAGATGTGGTGATCTCCGAAATAGCTGCTTTAACTTCTACCACTTAGACTTTGTTGCTTTTTCAATTTTTCCTAATAAACAATCGTGGTACAAAGCTTTATTCTTTTACGTTTTTAAGAGTGATATGGTGTTTAAAGTGAGTTTGTCAAAAATCGTATGTATAGCAAACTCCGTGCTTATGAGTAATGTTTAAAGCTAAACTCCAAAATCGCCCATAAAATAGATTTTATGGCGCAATGAAAACGTTATATAATACGAGTATATCAGTAGGCAATTACAACATTTTCCAAACCTTGTTTGATTTTAAAATTTGGATAAGAAGACGTGATATAATGTGTACATTTTTCGATGAATGTACCAAGTACGAAAATAACGGGTTTTTAAATAACAAGTAAGAAAGTCTAAGTTCGGGCGAAGCCGAACATTAAATACACGGCGCAAATATTAAATATATGTTTTTTCACCTTTCCGAAACCTACCGCAGATGGTAAGCCGGGGTGTATCAATTTTGAGTAAATTAGCGTCCTTCAATTTCGAAATGTTGAAGTTTCAAGCATTTCTGAAATTTACCGTTATATGAAAAGCGGCCGTAATTTTAATCCGATTTCAATAATTTTCAACGCGTTGCTTTTATGTGGCAAGCACAATAACCACACCGAGTTTGGTACAAATTGGTAGAACGGTTACCGATATACATATATGTGATCATAAGTGGGCGGTGCCCCGCCCTTTTCCAAAATTTTACCATAAACGTATTTCTTGGTAAAGAATTGTTGCAAGCATCAATTTTGAATAAATTAGCTTTAATATTTACTGATTTATCGAAGATTTTGTATTTCTCTAAATTACCGTTATATGGGATGTGGGCGTGGTTATNACGGACGGACAGACAGACATGGCTTAATCGATTTCTTTTTTCATCCTGATCATTTATGTATACATTTGTCTATATCTATCTCGATTCGTTTTGGCTGTTACAAACAACCGTGATGTGAACAAAATTAATATAATCTTGTGCACAAGTGCGCTCGGGTATAAAAAATTTAGGCTTTAGGGTCAACAATGAACATATTTTCATATTGTATTCGACCCTACCTACAACCTGCACTATGTTATGTTTCGGGTGTATTCTGTTATTCTTTGTACCACTGTGTTATTTGTTGTTCAAAGAATTATTTCTTATTAGAGCGGTTATACTTTATCAATTTCCAATGAAAGTAAACTTAAAAGGAAAGTGAACTAAATTTAGGCAACAATTTCGTCTTTATCAAATTCAGTTCCAACTAACTGCATACCTATTGTTGGTATAATACATATGTAGTACATTTAACTTGCATATATGTATGTAAGAATATTATTTTGCCACAATAATTATATTTACTGTGTCTACACTTGCTACACTGAAGTTGTTGTATTCCGTTTTTGTTTTTAAACTCATGTTTTTATATCAGCGGCATGCGGAAGGAAGTGATAGTAGATATATACATATGCACATATCGTCTTTTAAAGTGCAAAACCGCGTATCAACAAAATGCAAAACCNAGAAATCAAAACCAACAAGTTACTTGCTAAAAATTGTTTATTATAGCTTAAAATTATTATAACTAAGAGAGGTAAATTTGTTGTAAAAACCACATAAACAGAAGTTCACAAAATTTGATATAAAACTATTCGTCGTTTTAAATAGTTAACTTTTTACTGCGCATGTTTCTTTTACAAGGAGAAAGCCTAGGCCCGTCAGTGTGAGACTTTAACCCAAATTAATCGGTACCATTTGGCCGAGTTCAACAAAGCACGTCAGCCGTTTCTTTTCTGTGCCAACTGACGCCAACTGGAAATGCCAAATGAAGCCAGAATACTTTCAGAGCTGGAGCGTCGGTGTNATGTATTCTCGTGCTTCATTGTATGTAAATATTACCACGGAGAATGAATATGAACATGGGCGTGAGCCCGAATTTCACCTGGTTTGTGCGATAAATGACTATATTGACCGAAACCCAGAAACTTGTTTTATATATACATACGTGTGCCTAACAAAAGATAAGGTCATAGAAACGAAAATACAGAGTATTTAATTTGTTAGGTCAATAAATTACCACGTCTACAATAGATGCGTTTACACATGTATGGATACATAAACATTAGGGTGCCCATCGAAAATTTTATTCGTTTTTATGAGAAATATTATTGCCTATTTTAATAGATTTTNATTAAATGCCCGTAAATCATCCGCATCTTCTCGAATACTCCAAGTGCCACCTCATCGGATGTTGTCATTGTCTATGCTTCTGCGTCATATACCAGCGCGGGCATGATGAGTGACTTATAGAGTNGAAGGTCATTTAGAGGTCGCGACCAGTCGAATTAAATCAGAAAATAAGATTTTGTAGATTTATGAGCTTTTGAATTACTATTTTTTCTTCGATTTCAAAGAGCGAATATGATCTGAGAAAAAGATATACAGGCCTTTTAAATGGTATCTAATAATCTATTGTCGGATTTGGCTTGTTGGGATTTTTTATCGGGTAAAATAAGAAACCCATATTTCTCTTAATTTTTTAAATTTTGACCATCGATAATTTCCACAAATGCAAAATATGTAGTGCTATCTAAAATTTAATATATTTTTAAATAAACAGATAGCTCATTTATTGCAATCCAATAAAAATTGTCGAAGTTAGGCGACCTTTCTTAAATACGGCCTTGAATTTATATTGTGTATGTACCGGACTTTCAGNACAAGAGAGGACTTTACTCCTGAATTGCCTACCCAGTCCAAAGTAGTACTTGTTGGCAAGAGGGATTCTGCGTTGGATTTCCATGCTAACATTATTATCGGTGTTAATGTTGGTTCCCAAGTAAACGAAATTCTCTACTTTNCTTAAATACGGCCTTGAATTTATATTGTGTATGTACCGGACTTTCAGATTTTTAGAGCAGTGTGGCTAAGGAATTCATCAAATATATACAATCGCTCTTAAGCAACGAAGTGGTTGCTTACAATATATACAAATACATAATGCTATATACAACAAGTAAGAAAGTCTAAGTTCGTGCGGAGCCGAACATTAAATACCCNGCAGAACAAACTTCGCGGTTTTTTTTACCGATGATGTCAGTGTCATCGGCATAAGCCAGCAATTGTACGCTCTTGTAGTAAATTGTTCCTGAGCGGTTCAGGTCAGCAGCCCTTATTATCTTCTCCAACATCAGATTAATGGAGTTACATGAAAGGAAGTCGCCCTGTCCGAAACACCGTTTAGTGGCGAGCGGCTCGGAGAGGTCTTTCCCAATTCTGGCAGAGCTGGTGGTAATGCTCAACGTTATTTTACACAGCCGTATGAGTTTTGANTGAAGTTTTCGTATTTCTCTAAATTACCCCGTGGACTGTGGGCGTGGTTATTGTCCGATTTTAAAAAATTCGGCCATTTGATATGCTGTACCAAGGCCAACAACTGTACCAAGTTTGGATGAAATCGGTGCAGCGGTTACCGAGATATACACATGTAACCATAGGTGGGCGTGCCTACGCCCATTTTCCAAAAATTTGTAATATTCTTATTTTTCGCCTAAAAANCGCTGTCGAAAGCTGTTTTAAAATCGACAAATAGGTGGTGACTGTTGATCCTTTTCACACGGGCCTTTTCCAAGATTTGGCGTATTGTGAATACCTTGTATATGGTGGATTTGCCAGGTCTAGAGCCATACTGATAAGCCCCAATCAGTTCATTGACGGTGGTATTCAGTCTTTCACACAATATATTCGATAAGACCTTGCAACCTATGCTTAGAAGGCTGATCCCGCGGTGGTTTAGGATTGGGCAGAGTGCACTTGAAATCCAGTCCTCGGTCATGCACTTTATTAGCTCCTTGACAGCATAATAGAATAGCTCAGCTGACAGGCCGTCAGCTCAAGAAGCTTTGTTACTTTTCATTAGCATAATCGTATTCGTCATAGTCAGGCGCTGGGATATCCAATCCATCGTCATAGACTGGTGACTCGGGTTCGTCTTCTCCTCTTCTTCCAGTGCTTCCGCCATTCAAAAGGGTCGAAAAGTATTCCCTCCATTATTAGAGTACGTTCTGGACATCGGTCACTAGGTCACAAAACTAAAAAAAGGGGCAAATTTTTATTAACTAAAAAAATTTTTTTTTTTATAAGACTTCTGGCTAGATTTTAAAGAGTTCCTGACTGAAAATTGTAATAGGTCCGGGGAATTTCGGGTCGACAACAAAACTTCAGAAGAGTTTTGGTTAGAACTCTCAGGGGGCTACTCAGAACTCTTAACAGAACTCTGAAAAACATATGAAATTTTTTGTTAACGAAAATTCGCCCCTTGTTCTGTTGAGAGTTCTGGGTAGCCCCTCGAGAGTTCTAACTAAAACTCTTATAAAGTTTTTTGTCCGACCAACAGTAAAAAAGTTATAAGTAAAAACAAGGAACGAATTTTTATTAACAAAATATTTTCATTTGTTTTTCGGAGTTCTGTTGAGAGTTCTGGGTAGCCCCTCGAGAGTTCTAACTAAAACTCTTATAAAGTTTTTTGTCCGACCAACAGTAAAAAAGTTATAAGTAAAAACAAGGAACGAATTTTTATTAACAAAATATTTTCATTTGTTTTTCGGAGTTCTGTTGAGAGTTCTGGGTAGCCCCTCGAGAGTTCTAACTAAAACTCTTATAAAGTTTTTTGTCCGACCAACAGTAAAAAAGTTATAAGTAAAAACAAGGAACGAATTTTTATTAACAAAATATTTTCATTTGTTTTTCGGAGTTCTGTTGAGAGTTCTGGGTAGCCCCTCGAGAGTTCTAACTAAAACTCTTATAAAGTGTGTTTGTCCGACCAACAGTAAAAAAGTTATAAGTAAAAACAAGGGACGAATTTTTATTAACAAAATATTTTCATTTGTTTTTCGGAGTTCTGTTGAGAGTTCTGGGTAGCCCCTCGAGAGTTCTAACTAAAACTCTTATAAAGTGTGTTTGTCCGACCAACAGTAAAAAAGTTATAAGTAAAAACAAGGGACGAATTTTTATTAACAAAATATTTTCATTTGTTTTTCGGAGTTCTGTTGAGAGTTCTGGGTAGCCCCTCGAGAGTTCTAACTAAAGCCCTTATAAAGTTTTTTTGTCCGACCAACAGTAAAAAAGTTATAAGTAAAAACAAGGGACGAATTTTTATTAACAAAATATTTTCATTTGTTTTTCGGAGTGCTGTTGAGAGTTCTGGGTAGCCCCTCGACAGTTCTAACTAAAACTTTTATAAAGTTTTTTGTCCGACCAATAGCAAAAAAGTTAAGGGTAAAAACAAGGCGCGAATTTTCATTAGCAAAAGAAATTCATTTGTTTTTCAGAGTTCTGAGTAGCCCCTGAGAGTTCTAACCAAAACTTTTATAAAGTGTTGTTGTCCGAACCGAAATTCCCCGGAACTATTGCAATTTTCAGTCAGGAACTCTAGAACTCTTTAAAATCTAGCCAGAACTCTCAAAAAACAAATTAAATTTTTTTGTTAATAAAAATTTGCCTCTTGTTTTTGCTTTTAACTTTTTTTACTGTTGATCGGTCAAAAAAACTTTATAAGAGTTTTAGTTAGAACTCTCGAGAGGCTACTCAGAACTCTCAGCAGAACTCTGAAAAACAAATGAAATTTTTTTTTTATAAAAATTCGCCCCTTGTTATTACTTATAACTTTTTAACTATTGGTCGGACAAAAAAACTTTATAGGAGCTTTAGCTAGAACTTTCGAGGGGCTACCCAGAACTCCACACAGAACTCTGAAAAACAAATTAAATTTTTTTGTTAATAAAAATTCGCCCCTTGTGTCTGCTTATAACTTTTTTAGTTTTGATCTGACAAAAAAACTTTACAGCAGTTTTAGTTAGAACCCTCGAGGGCTATCCAGAACTTTCTACAGAACTCTGAAAAACAAATGAACTTTTTTTGTTAATAAAAATTCGCGTCTTGTTTTTACTTGTAACTTTTTTAATAATGGTCGGGCAACAAAACTTTATAAGAGTTTTGGTTAGAACTCTCAGGGGGCTACTCAGACCTCTCAACAGAACTCTGAAAAACAAATGAAATTTTTTTGTGAATAAAAATTCGCCCTTTGTTTTTGCTTATAACTTCTTAGTATTGCACATTAGGTTAAATGATTACTTTTTCTGTGCGAAATTAATAGCAGCTATAATAGCATTATTTTAATGTGAAAGGATGGGAACCGTTAAAAAAGTTGAAGAGTCAGTAAATAACATGTAACAACATGACCTGGCTTTCGTAAAACAGACTTTTTTTAAGTTCAAATGTTGAGTATATGTGTTTAGGTAGTTCTCGAAAACATTGTCCATTTTCTTGGTTTTGAAATAAATTATTTTCTTACCATACTCAACCTGGAGGGGGTTGAGCTACATAAATAAAATAAGTATGGTGATATGTACATAAATGGTTTCATCTAGGGATTAAAACAAAATTATCGAAGTCCCTTAATTAAAAAAAATAATATTTACTACATGTGTCGCAGATATATAGCTTGAGGAAAGATTCCTAAAGCAGTTAGTCTTCACGAAACCTTTCATTTTCACTTGAGTTTTTTCCCAAATTGTCCACCGATGTTATTTATATTCAGAATGCAAATGCTGCATTATAACACATTTACTAAAAACCGCTGGCAACTTCCTGAAAAGAATACGATTTGTTTTGAAACAATTTACGAAAACAATGTTCAAAACTCTATTCACCTTAAGCAAAAAATTTCGAAATTGCAATCTGTATATTCGCTCAAGGATTTGCCTTTTTGCCAAGGCTGCGAATTGGCGCGAGTGTCTTTGTAACATAGCTATGCTACAGGAGATGAAATGTAATCCAAATTGAGGCTGGTATTTTTTTTGCTATCACATACTTCCATTTTCACTATTTATCACCATTAAAATGGACTATTTACCACCATTAAGATATAACCAAATTTTGACAGCTGCTGTTGTTGTACAGCGCCACCTGCGGCCGGGTAAAATACTAAAATTAAGGCTAAGTTATTTTTAGCGAAAGGGAGGACAGAACCGCAATTTTTGGGGATAGCCAAATTTTAGCATATTTAAGCGATAGCGAAAGTTAGAATGCGGCTGCTGGTCGACACACTTGGCTTTGATTTCTAAAACAACTTCATCAGTAAGAAACGGGATAACAACTCCATAATTTGCGTCTTTTTTTGATAAATAATTGCAAAAAATACGCGTTTTTTCTTCAAAGAGTTTCATGAAACTTTCGCAAATATCAACAGCACCAAATTTGTTTTTCAACATGGTTGACAACCGAAGAAAGTCTTTCTTTCTTTGAACATCCAATCAGACAAACTACAAACATCTCGCCTTTTGTAATAGCATGATAGCCCAGAAAAAACTGTTTTTCTTGTAAAAAATAAGATCAACTCATTACATCCCAGTTTATCCATTTCCATTTCCATTTTGTTTGCCGAAAGTTAACAAAATTGTAAAAGCTTACATTAAATCATAAATGGAAATAAATCAGAAAATTTTTGAGGTTATGCAAATAGGTCAGTTCGTTTTGCAAACAAATAATGAAAAGTCACTTTTTTTTAAATTAGGACATAGATTCTTACTTATATTTTTGTTTTCCATTAAAATATTTCCTTTAATAATTCCAACCTTTTAAAAAAATTTTCAGTAATTTCTCTTTTCTTTTCCTGAAATGTGCACTCACGCAGAGATCTTTTAGAACTTCGTCATATTTCATAGTTAAAACTCTCAAATTTATTGAATTTCATTGCAATTATCCAGTTGAATGTGATAGATATTAAATAAGATACGATTGACAACTAAATAGGTTGCAAACCTACTAAAAAATTATTGATAATTGATTGAATATAGTTATTTGAGTAACAGGTGGCAACCTTATTAAAAAAAACATTAGTGCTTTTCTAGAGGCCAATCCCTTTCATTTGGCACCTCATCTTTTCTAATCCAACGAACGGTTCCGATCTTATAGTTTTATAGACAGGTGGCAACCCTATAAAAATTGTAAGTCAAAAAGGTCACTCTCCTGTCGATACAGAGTATATTAGAGAAAATCTCGTCAAAATCCGTTCAGTAGTTTTCGAGATTACCGGGTACAAAAAATCTCGACTTTCCTTTAAACTATGTATAGATTAAATATATCAATAACAATATCGATTGAGATATCGACAAAATATATCGATAAAGATATCAATAATATTATAGATAAAGATACCGATAACAATATCGATAAATATATCGACAAATATATCGATAACAATGTCGATGCATATATCGAAAACAACAAATATATTTATATATATATCGAAAACAATATTGATAAAACATAGCGATAAATATAACGATTGCATAATCGATAAATTTATCGATATAAAGATCGATAAATATAACGACAGTTCTGAAATGGTCCCGAAAATCCGGTACTAGTCCAGAAAATCACGAAGTAGTCCCAAAGATACCGATATAGTCTCGAGAATCCGAAAAGTCTCGAAAATACCGAAATAATCCCAAAAATTTTGAAGTATTATAATTAATTACAAACTTGGTTAGTACCATTTCTCGTAGAACTGGAAGTTGGAAAGTACTTGAAAATCGTATTTGCATTGCATAAAAAAGTATTATTTAGTTGAAGAATCACGAATCAAATTAACTCGCTATACAAATCAAATAATAAAAAAATCTTAATTCTTCTTTGGTTTACAAATCAAATCACAAATAAATTGGGGTTTTTATTTGGTTGACGAATAGATCACAATTAAATTTTATTTATCAATTGGTCGACAAATCAAATCAAAAATAAAATCTATTTAGGATTTGATGCAACTTTCAATTTGATTTGTGGATTTGTGATTTCAAAAAAACGCAACCCTGATTACATGTGTGTAAGTTTTGTCTTCCATGCGATAATCTGAAATCATGCCCATTTGGTAATTTGTTACCAAAAATGGTAACTTTTTTCCTGTTTGGTAACTTAGTAACTTTTAATTTCATTTGGTAACTTTCCGTTGGTTGTGGAGTATCATTTAATATTTGCGGCGTAGTAACAAACTCGTGGGCACGTATATAATTTCTTCGGTGAAAAATTTGTTTTTGATAGTAGATTTATACATGCAAGCGGTAGCTCTGGTGCAGTGGTTAGGAGAACGCGCTACCATTCCGCAAGGTCTGGGATCCAGCCTAGGTTCTGACTAACATCAAATACAAAAGAAAATAAAAGTGTTTTTTTTTTAATAGCGGTCGCCCCTCCGCAGGCAATGGCAAACCTCCGAGTGTATTCTGGCATGAGAAACAGTTTCTCTAGGGATGCCGAAAAAACATCGATGCATCGAAATTATCGATGTTTTGCCTCGATGCATCGAAAATTTTCCACTCGATGTATAAATAGTCGATGCATCGAGGCATCGAGGTGTTTGCAATCCAGAAGATTTAGCGGGATCCACGAGATTAGTTAGTTGGAATTTTGAAGCGCGATTGGATCCTTCATTTTTAGTATTACATAATTGCCTTCTACTTAATCTATCTGCATCATTAGAAGACTTTGTTCTTTAGTGAAATTACTTGAGATGCTTTCCTCATTATGCTTTCCACTAGCTCTCAGGCTCATCTATCCTGCGTTCGCTAAACATCACAGGAATAAGTATGTCGAAGCTTATCACTACGTAAAATAAATAAGGACACTCCTACTCTATAGTATGTAATTAATGCTGGTGATATTTTGGGTTAGGCAAATGATCAACGAAATCGAAAAAAGGAAGAATGAAACTGAAGACTCTATTTATATTTACTCAGCTCCATATTCCTTCTTTTAATCTCAAAAATCTGTTTTGGATACTTTTCACAGTAGTTTGCTTTCCACATTTATTTCATTTATACAAGACAGCCCCGCTGTTGTATAGGATTCAACCACGCGCTGATCGTAAAATAAAATATAATAGTGTCAGATAATCTTCATAACATTTGACGAAAACCATTATTTAATAATCTCAGTGTATAGTCAGTACCTTAAACTTAATTCTTGGCAGTTCTATTCCGGCCATCCATTTTAAATTATGTAACACAAAATATACTAATTCGTAACCACTTTTTCTCCGTTGTTGCATACTACAGTATATTTTGCTTAGCTGCCCAACCTTCTTCGCACGAAAAACGTGTGCGCTTAACCGAAAAAAGCACTTAAGCGAATTTTCTTTACTACTTCAATGAGAAAGGTATCCGTCCGTATCCCTGTGCAACCAAATAATGGAGGAGCACTTACCACGTAGAAACTACTGCAAGCGAAATATTTTCCCGATGGTATCTTATTATCTCTATAACTACATAAAATGATAGCCGTTTTCGTTGTTCTGCATCTATCGTACATTTTAAAGATGATGCCGGTGATGCGCATTTTGGGGTAGGTATCTTAAATGCGCATAAAGGCAGCAAAGCCAAATATACTCTATTTCAATATACGTATAGGAAATTTATAATTACTTGGGCTAGGAATCTCATGTACTTAAAATTCAAAAATAATATGCGCTATTAATAAGTAAAATATGCAACTAAAAATATGTTCCTAATATTTTATTGCGAGTACAAAAATAACAACAACAATTTATTTAAAAATACAATACGTATTAATGTATAAGATTAGTTTAAAGTTAAGACAGTTACAATCTTGTGTATAGACATTGACAGTGGTTCACATGAATATTTCGGGAAAAATTATAGGTAGTTTTTCTGCCAAGAGATGTCGAACTAAATTTAAATGGTTGTAAATCCAACAAAAAACCACATGCATTCATTGTAAAATATACTAAAATTAATAAAATGTGAAAACAGACATTTTTTGCAAAACATGAAAACCATGCATTTATTACAAAATATGCAAAAATATGCACTAAAGATTTAATGCCATTTTAAAGGTAATTTTATGATTCGTAAAGATAACTTAACCATTTCCATTTGAAGGTGCCCAATAAAAACATGCAATTTATCCATACGGATTGATCATGGGTGTGTTCGAGCTACGTAGTAATTACCGCAATATTGAAACCTTGTTGCTTTCTTGTCGTTATGTTGCTTATGCCTAATTGAAAGTCTTCTCAAATGCTGTAGAAATTAAGCAGTAAAAAGTTTATGTCGCTTTTAATTTGCCAATGATGAACACTGATTGCCAAAATTTTGTGCCTCAAACGCTTGATGTAGGCAGAGTCGTCCAAAATTTCGCGTTGAACGTGATGCTCTCATAAAAAATACCACTGCCACACACTGCTCGAATACACCCAATATTTCTGAACTAATAATTAAAAAAAAAATGATATTTTAAATGGAGAGAAACACAAATATCAAATGAGTTACTTATTTTAACACATCTATAGTCACACTTTGCTTATCAGCAAAGACATTTTGCTAATGCTTGCTTATTGAAAAGTACGGAAGTAGAAGCAAAAGAAATTCGCAGTTCGCCAGTTACGAATAGCCACAGCAGCAACACGAAAAATGCGAACTCGATGCTTCTTATAGGGCTTTCGCACGAGGCGATTTTTCAGGCAACTTTTAGTTGAAAGCAAAAATCGCCTCGTTCGAACGGCCTTTTAACTAATCGCTTTCAACAAAGTTGGTCGCCAGCCAACTTTGAGCTCGTTCAACTTTTTTTCCTTGCAACCCTGTGTTTGTTTACATTCTGTATACATTCTTTTGTTTCTTTTTTACTGCAACTGCGACTAATGAACGGGAATGCTGACGGCTTGTGAAAGCAAAACTTCTATTTCATCGACTCCCACTGTTGACGACTTGCAAAAGCAGAGATATTGCTTTTGCTTTGACTTGTGCCACTGATCAAAATCATAAGCAAGGCAAAATGAAAATTTTTCAAACCGACGGCTGCCGAAGCTGACGCGCATTTTATTAGTGAAAGTACATGCCATCCATTGCGACAGCGCACACTGGTCCCAAATCAAGACATTATGGAATTAGGGTCAAAATTCAACGAATCGATCTGATTTTTTTTCTGTGGACTGCTTACGCAATTATAAATAACTTTTGTTATTAGCAATTTTGTAAAATATGGCCTACTTTTTAAGAAAAAAATTATTATTTTTTTTTTATATGGAGAAAAACCCATTTTTAGAATTTTAAAGCGCACTAACCACGGATCCGAAATGCGGCTTATGGCACATTGTAGACGGCCATATTGTCCACAATTTCTCTATAGAAACCTATTGCATAAGTCTGCGACCCTAAAAAATACAGACACTTAAAAAAAATTTTAACAGCAATATTAAAATTAAAGGCATTATAGGGTTAATTACAGTAAATAACACAATAAACTATAAATTTAGACTATCTTTGGATCTGAATCCGGTGGAAATTCGTTTTACTTTGTATACGGATATTTCTCGTGGAGATTCTAAAATTTTTTTAACCGCTTAAGTTTCTTCCGTCAGACACATATGTAAAATACAGGTAGTTTATATGTAAGTCGGTATATCATAAAATACACTAAGTATAATGGCCTTCAAATAATTACACAGAATAAAAAAAAAATTACCAATCGAGCCTTGGTTTCACAATTTCCTTAAAAAGGCGAGCAAATGCTTTTGTGTGCAAACACCCTTTTTTCCTGAAGTTCTAGGGGTATGTTGAGATCTTGTAAAAGCTCTCTACCTACCCTTTGTTTATTTAATAATCGCTTAGTATAGCTAAAGGCATATTAAGGAAAATAGACAATACGGTGGTTTTGAAGGCGTTTCAGGTAGGATAACTACTAGCATTCTAACGAAAAGGAAAAAATATACCTTTCCAGATTCTTCGAAACCTTCAAAGGTATATGCGAAGATTGAACGACATTCCTACTGAATATAAAGCATCGTTTGCTCTTGACCTAACCATTACTCTAGTGATTTTATTAATGGAAAC
>NW_016157436.1:148544-148739 GCF_001687245.7 Rhagoletis zephyria
CGAAGATTGAACGACATTCCTACTGAATATAAAGTATTGCCACGCCAGTCCCAAATCAAGAAATTATTCAATTAGGGCCGAGATTCCAAGAATCGATCTGATTTTTATTCTGTGAACTTTTATTATAAGCAATTTTGTAAAATATGGCCTACTTTTTAAGAAAAAAAGATAAGTCTACGACTTGAAAAGATACAG
>NW_016157436.1:148789-162810 GCF_001687245.7 Rhagoletis zephyria
TTTATTATAAGCAATTTTGTAAAATATGGCCTACTTTTTAAGAAAAAAAGATAAGTCTACGACTTGAACAGATACAGAAACTTAATAAAAATTTTAATAGCAAAATTAAAGGCATTAGATAGTCTTTAACCGAGTTAATTACAACTAAGAATACAATAAACTATAAATTTAGACTAGCTATGCAACTGGATCCGGTAGAGATTCGTTTTCGATCTCACGCAGGTCGTATGGAACTTGCTCTTTGAGTATTTCCACTGCTTCTGGAAACATCTCTAGACTTTTCACTTTACTAAATTTTGGTTTTATGTGCGTTATATAGGGATCTGAACTTATCAAAAAGTTGTGCAGGATATCTTCGTTGGTTTGTATTCGGCCAATCTTTCGCGAATGTCTTTCCCTGACCGCTCGAAAATCTTTATTTCGTGCTTCAGCAGCTTCTTCCGACAGCATTCCAATTGGTATAAAGGAGTAATGTTGGCAAATATCTGCACCATGCACTAATAGCTTATGAACACTAGCAGGCATGTGGTACCAAGGGTACAAGCTGACATATAGTTCCGCTGTTTCTTTGCAAAATTGTCTAATTTTTTCTGTTTCAATATTTCTCCCGGAAGCAATAGCTTGCAAAATTACAGCAAATCGCTTTATTAAGCGACTGTCTACACCCGTAATCTCTGCAGACTTCTCGTAATCTCGGAAGAACCTCCTGGCTGTGTTGCCGTCATTTGTTGTACCGAGGCCTTGCTTTACAATATCTATCAGTAATCCCGTGACAGTAAAAAATTCTTTCTGGGTCAAGTGTTTTTTTGCTTTTTGGAGTACTTTATCTTCACCTCTAGCTGCCCATTTCTTGAAGTCCATATTGTGTGATATGTGTAAAATACACTCCATGCATCTTATCCACATGTGAAGTGAAGATAATCCATATTTGTATATGTCAACATTCACTGGCTTATTATAAACAAGATCCAAGTTGTTCATATCCTTAGGCGTGGTAAGGCAAATATTGCAAGTGGCAGCAGACTGGGTCTCCGAAAGTGCCGTAGCTACTTTTCCATCGATCATTGTCAAATACAAATTGTGAATAATTTCAAATCCGCCTGATTTAGTGGGCACCAAGTTCGCTATTTCTTCGCTAATTTCCGCTTCCACTTGCTGAATGTACTCCTTAGTTTCTTGTTTAAATTGAAACATAACGGGTCTGCAGAGGTTTGTTGAAGAAGGACGTGGATTTTCCCATACGATAGCATCACCACGCACAAGACGCAGTGGGACATAACTGACCATAAAAGCAGAAGACTCATTTGTAATGTCACTTGTGACCGGCTTTTGTTTATAACAGCTCTGTGATGATGCACCATCCATCCCGTATTTGCCAACAAGTTTCATAACTTCACCGTTGTCATTTATATCTGCCACTCTCATGATTTTTTCAGCTGTTAAATCCAAAATTGCTTGTAGTTTTATCTGTGCTCCTGATTCAGTGATAGTTATATCTTCTGGTGGCGGATAGCATTCCTTCTTCTTCTCAATTAACTTTTGATAAGAAGGAAAAGCCACTATATCCTTGTCGCTTAAAAAGGTCCTTAACGCCAAATACTGCCATTTCGATAAGTTTAACGCCGTCACAAGAGCCAGAGTGTCATCCTCAGGAACAGTTTTTTTATTTAAAGATGTGAATAAAAAATCGTGGACATCTTTTACTTTTCTGGAGTCTCTGGATAAATATTCTATAATCTTAGCGAAATCGATTTTGTTGTTTCCCTTCAGCTTTCCGACGAACGCATACAGCAACTCTTCTTCATCATGTTCTAATAAGGGGACAGTTCGTATTTTCTTTTGTTTATTGCCCAAATCTGTAAAGGTTTTCCTTGTTCGTCGGGTATTAGTACTCATATCTGATGTAGATGATCCAGCTTCTTGAGTAAGCGAACTTAGTTGTTGTTCTTCAACGTCCATTATTTCCGGAATTAATATTGTAGCAAAGTCCAAAGTTTCACTTATTGGCCATGAAATACTGGCTTCTAGCCATGTTTGATTATTTTTTTTGAATCTGCTTTCGTTCCTGCTTCAATTTTGCCATCTTCTGTACAAGTGCGTGGTATAGTTACGGCAAAATTTTTGGATTATACCGAGTTCTTCAGATGTCACTGCAGCCGCACTTGGTATATGGCTTAGTAGAGCTTGGTACAAACAATCACTGTTTTTCATATCGCCACTAGCTCGCATGAAGACGCAAATGTCCTAATCAGTAACAAAGGTCGTCATGTTTCCATTAATAAAATCACTAGAGTAATGGTTAGGTCAAGAGAAAACGATGCTTTATATTCAGTAGGAATGTCGTTCAATCTTCGCATATACCTTTGAAGGTTTCGAAGAATCTGGAAAGGTATATTTTTTCCTTTTCGTTAGAATGCTAGTAGTTATCCTACCTGAAACGCCTTCAAAACCACCGTATTGTCTATTTTCCTTAATATGCCTTTAGCATATACTAAGCGATTATTAATGGTAAATAAACAAAGTGTAGGTAGAGAGCTTTTACAAGATCTCAACATACCCCTAGAACTTCAGGCAAAAAGGGTATTTGCACACAAAAGCATTTGCTCGCCTTTTCAAGGAAATTGTGAAACCAAGGCTCGATTGGTAATTTTTTTTTTATTCTGTGTAATTATTTGAAGGCCATTATACTTAGTGTATTTTATGATATACCGACTTACATATAAACTACCTGTATTTTACATATGTGTCTGACGGAAGAAACTTAAGCGGTTAAAAAAAATTTAAAATCTCCACGAGGAATATCCGTATACAAAGTAAAACGAATTTCCACCGGATTCAGATCCAAAGATAGTCTAAATTTATAGTTTATTGTGTTATTTACTGTAATTAACCCTATAATGCCTTTAATTTTAATATTGCTGTTAAAATTTTTTTTTAAGTGTCTGTATTTTTTAGGGTCGCAGACTTATGCAATAGGTTTCTATAGAGAAATTGTGGACAATATGGCCGTCTACAATGTGCCATAAGCCGCATTTCGGATCCGTGGTTAGTGCGCTTTAAAATTCTAAAAATGGGTTTTTCTCCATATAAAAAAAAAATAATAATTTTTTTCTTAAAAAGTAGGCCATATTTTACAAAATCGCTAATAATAAAAGTTATTTATAATTGCGTAAGCAGTCCACAGAAATCAGATCGATTCGTTGAATTTTGGCCCTAATTTCATAATTTCTTGATTTGGGACCAGTGTGCAGCCTCACCGGCACCGTCACCATCACCGTCAACGATGGTTATGCGTCAAGTTACACACAAATCGTTTGACATTTCTTTTTCTATCGGCATATTTTATTTGTTTATAGCGCATATTTTTGAATTTTGAGCGCATAATATGCGCATATTTTCGATTTTTTAGTGCATGAGATTCCGAGCCCTACTTATTATAGTTTATTTACAGATCAGTTGGCTCCATATAATGACAATGCAGCAAAAGTAATATTACTTAAAATAAAATATAATTTTTCAGTACAAATATTGATAAGCTCTTTTTGCATTGATAACCTACACGGTTAAAAATTTCGGTTTTAATTTTAAACTTTTTGGACTACATATATGACCAAACTAAATTCAGTTTCAAATACAAACCTTCCAAGTTTAAAAAAAAGAGAGCACATATGTTGGGTTTAGAATTTAAACAATTCGGTTTAAATGTTAAACCCAAACATTTTCATAATTAAGAATAAAAAAAAAAACAATCTTAAATTTCATGCTCCGTCTGGTTGGGATTGAACCCGGACAGCCTTGGTAGCAACCAATTGTATCAAGCATCTTTGCACACTCAGCTACAGCCACGCATGTAAATGTGCTTTCATATGTTGAGTTTGAATCAACACCACAATTCGCTGTGCAAACATATTCTATTTCGGTTTAGATTTTAAACCAAATTTTCTATATATGAAACCTAGGAACTAGAATTAAAACATTTTGGTTTGATTTTTAAACCACGAACTTTTTGGGCTAAAATTTAAACCAGAATATATTAAAAATTGCGTAAAACTATTGACTGGTTTAAAAAGTAGACTATAAAAGTTTAAAAAAGGCAGTAGTCCCAGCGCGGTTTAAAAATTAAACCCAAATTTTTGACCGTGTAGATATCCCTTATTTCTTAAAACTGTGTGAACAAAAAACAAACCACGATTGAATTTTGAATAATAATATCGTTCTGAAAACACGAAGTTCTTAAAGAAACACAAAAAAAACAAGATACTAAAAAGGAGTATTTTAGATACTCCTTCCGAAAAGAAATATAGTATACAAAGGAGAGTCGACAACACTGGAAATATTCATGTCGATCTTTCAAAATTACAACAACAACGTCACACAGTGGGGTAAATGGTGCCACATATCGAGACTAATTCTCCGTGGCTGCCAAAACCTGGACGTGCTCGAAAAATTTTTGAGATAAAATACGACCAAATTTTGATGAACAGTGTTATAAGATCCGCATTGTTCGTTGGGTTTAAAAAATGAGGTACCAAGTGTAAGGTTATTGTCTCCGCATGTGCAATAATAATGTTGCCACTTATTTAAAAATTAGTACCTTATATATAATACGCGAAGCCATTTCTGTTAATGACATCATATTTGTACAGTAATTTAAATGTTCAAAAGGAAATGTCAAATGAAACACCTTAGCCATCAGATGTTCATTAAGGTTATATTTTTTCGAATCGGATTACTTGTACGAAAAATTATAAGAAGTGGGCTGTTCGTTGGACTAAAAACCGAGGGGTCAAATGAAAGGACATGGATGTACAACAAGGTTCTATTTTTTTGAGCAGAGAGAGCCTGTCAAAAAAATTATAAGATACGCACCGTTCGTTGCATTAAAAAATGAGATGTCAAATGAAAGGGCTTGGCAATTGGGTATGCAATAAGTTTTTATTTTTTTTAATAGGGTTGCCTTAAAAAGTTACTACATGTCCCTTTCGCGGACAAACTGGTAGACAACCGTCAAATTTGTGTAAAAACATAAGAATTTACGGCAGATAATTCGATATAAATTTACGGTTTCCTCAGAAGTAAGTGCAGTGAGAATGGAATTGACTTGCTGTAACGAGAAGATTGCTCTTATAAGAAATTTACTAAAATGTCAAATTAAAAAAAAAGATTCCTTCGTTTGATCATTTGTTTATATATGAACTTTGACATTAAATCCCTTTAAAGAGAACCGCACTGAGTTATCAATCATACCTTATTAGTATCTACATATGTACCCATTCAGCGCATGGAGAAGCCTCGTGCACACAATGCCAGCTAGTATATATAATATATATGTATATATAATATATATGTATATATATATATTATATATATATACAATAATTGCTCGTAATAAGATAAGATCACATCATGAGATACACATTTATGCACAACTAGAGTTACTGTCAAAATTCAACAATTTTTCTGGTTTTTAAGAGCCTTGGAGAGGTTTTCTAACTTAGAACGTAGCTAAGCTTGTAAGGTACAAAGTAACTTACCGGAAAATCTTCTGCTTTGGAACTAAACCGTAACTACAATTTTTTATTTCTTTGAAAGTCTTTGGAGGACTTCGGCAGGACTTGGAATTGACGCGATACATTCCAGTTTGTCGATAAATTTCAATGAATTGATACATATCGATAATTCGATGAATTTCAAAAACACTAAAATCCGATAACTCAACGAAATTCGATAACGCGACTCAATTCAATAACTGTGAAATTCGAGGGCTTGATAAATTTCGATAACTCAAAAGTGAATATCTCGCGATAAAAATCGATATCTCGATAAACTTTGAATACCTTTATAAATTTTTAATTTTGACAGCTCAGTATTTTTCGAAAGCTATCGACAAATTTCGATAACTCGTTTGACCCTGTTAGCACGAAAAATTCGATAAGCAGTAATAAGCCGGTAAACTTATATAAC
This sequence comes from Rhagoletis zephyria, assembly GCF_001687245.7. Taxonomy (NCBI): domain Eukaryota; kingdom Metazoa; phylum Arthropoda; class Insecta; order Diptera; family Tephritidae; genus Rhagoletis; species Rhagoletis zephyria. The sequence goes on from NW_016157436.1 coordinate 154,754, forward strand.
CTAGAAATTTCGATAAATCGATATATTTTGAGAATTCCATAAACTTCGATTCGATGAATTTCAGTAGATCAATTATTATCGATAACTCTGTAAGTTGAAAGAACTGAATGCATTAGGACAACTCGAAAAAGATTCGCTAAGTCTAAAATTAATGATAATTCAATAAATATCGATAACTTGACAAATTTCGATAATCCCATAAATTTGTATAGCTCGATTACTATCCGTAAATTACGCCAACTAAGTTTCTGTGTCTATAAACTTTGACAATAAACATTAATCAATTTGAATAATTCGATACGTTGCGATAACTCAATAAGCATGGATAGCTCGATAAATTTCGATAACAATAAACTTCGATGATTCGATAAATTTCGTTGACTTTTATGACTGAATTTATTTCGTTTCCTATATTAATTATTTTACTCTTTCAGTTACCCTAATTAGATAATTCTCATTGTCTCCATTTTCGTCTTTATCTTCACTTTTACCATCCCTTTTTTGCCTTCATCGTTGTCATTTATATGTTCATCTTTTTATATATATATATGGCCGCAATTTTCAACCAATTTTAAAACCATAAACCATAAACCATTTCCTTATCTACAGAAAAATACCTTTTCAATAATGTTCTTGGTTTCGAAATCGGTTTGGGACAATCGCCAAACGAACGGATACAAAATGTATATTAGCGTATTAATATATAGATATGCAGAATAAAGTGGTCAGGGGCAAATATATCTCAGTCAAACCTTAATGGATTTTTAAAATTTATAGTTCGTTGAATATTAATATATACACCAGTAAACAAATTAGTGGGAAAATTAAAAAAATTAATTAGATTTTTCGTATTTGTATCCTATAATAATCCTCCGGCATTTCTTAAAATAAATTTACAACTTATACATGGTTGTAAGTTGTTAGGGAAGCGTTTTATCCTAAATGACATATAAATAATTTTCATCAGATAAACAGAAATTAAGTTACGAAATATTAATGGTTTAACCTATTAAAGATACGTTTTTCGACCCTAAGTCCAGATTTTGAAGGTGTATTCAAAATTCTATGTTTACAGATTTCTTGTACTTCATTAAATCTATAACTTTGAGTCATTTTAATTATATGTTATACATATATGTGGAGTAAATATTTATCTTATAAAATGTATAAAAACGCCATTTTATAAAGCTCTTTAAACCTACTTTATTTTTTATGAATAAGGCCATTAGTCTACAGAAATTATTAATTGTAACAGACCATTATATTCATTATAATTTTAAAAGCTTTGTAAGCTAAGATTACATAAATTACACAGCCACACAAAAAAAAATTTGTGTTCTGACCCAAAGGTCNAAAATTTAAAAGCGGCCATAGGATTGCAATTGGTTTATGAAACTTACTGGAGGTAGGATCTCCAGTACGACATCGCTGGTACTTCAGGCGGACTTTATCCTCATGTATAAGAGCCTTTTCACATTACTCTCTATAATATCGGATCGACATTTTTTTTCGGTATTTTCGGCTTACCGAAACGATTCCGCGTAGTGCTGATCTGCACACTTGTCGGAATAATTTCAGTATTTAATTTGTAGAAAAAATAAAAAAGTGATCGCTAAACTTTCGGTAAAAACTAAAAATGTTGATCCGATGTCGTACCGAGTAATGTAAAAGCGTTCTAACGCAATAAGTATAGTAAGGGTCAGCGATGGAATTTCAAAATTTCAAACTGTGCCTAATGGAAGATGTGCCAGAAAGAAGATGAAAGTACCACAAAATTAAATTTCGTTTGAGGCCTTTTAGGAACAATACATTTTTAGAAATAATATTTTTAAAATACATTGAAGTAATATAATAATTAATAATTAACTAAATTATTACAGTAAATCACTTTTATGAAGGATTTCTTAGACATATGCATTAATTCATAGTAAAATTACACAGAATTCCAATTACGGAGGGGAAATACACCGAAAGATAGATATTCTGACATTTTTACACACATAGATATCGTCGTTTAAAGTACAAAACCGCGTATCAACAAAATTCAAAACCGCGTATCTAGATAATGCAAAACCGCGTATGTGAGGTTGCATAAATTATGTTGTAGAGAGTAAAAACACTCATAATTTAAAATGGTTATCTTTTTTATAAAGCAATCGCATTTCCGGCTAGTATATTTCAGGACGAATGGATAAGAATGGAGCCAAGAATTTGTGTGAGCAAATCCAATTATTGGCAGCAAATGTCAGTTATGCGGTTTTGCAGAATGACGATACGCGGTTNATTTAAAATGGTTATCTTTTTTATAAAGCAATCGCATTTCCGGCTAGTATATTTCAGGACGAATGGATAAGAATGGAGCCAAGAATTTGTGTGAGCAAATCCAATTATTGGCAGCAAATGTCAGTTATGCGGTTTTGCAGAATGACGATACGCGGTTTTGTACTTAAAACGACGATATGTATTTATGTACCTATTAGGGATGTTGCGAATGTGGAATTTTAGACATCCGCGGATACGAATGCGGATGCGGATGTTTAAAAGGTAGCATCCGCGGATGCGGATGCGAATGCGGATGTCATGTATTTTTAAGAAATAATTTAGGTGTGTAAATTAGGTGACTTAGGTAAATAAAAAATGGAAATGTTAGTAATTTTTAATAATCTACCTTATCTTGAGTTTCGCCCGAAAATTTGTATTCCGCCCATAGTAAATACATGAAAACCAAAAGTGAAAAGTGAACCGGTTCGGGAAAAATTAAACTCATGATAAGACTGAATGTTTTTTTTTAATACTTGAATTTAATTGGAACATTATATTTGATAAAAACTTTTTAATGGGTCGTAAATTATACATGCGCCACTATGTAACTACTCGTTCTAGGCGACAAACTTGAAAAACTTGAAACTTGACCAAATTGTAAATTCATTTCGATTGACACTGCACCAGTTGAGAGGACTTTCAGTTATATTTATTTATTTTTATTGTGGTGCAATAATTACTTTCTGAGAATTTCATCGGGGCCGCAAATGTCGGATGTATCCTCCTGACTTTCATCTTCACAATCTAGCATCATGGCAAGATCGTTGTTTAAACACCGTTGTTTTCCAAAGAATTCTTCATTCTCATTTTTTTGGTTGTTTCGGAATTTGGAGAACCTGTCACATCATCACCGTTTTTCGAGTTTAGTTTTTGTAATTCATTTTTAATGCTTTCTTCTGTGACTGGTCTGATATACGTGTTATCAGTGCACTTGCATAATATTCTAGGGACCGAAAATAACAGTTATTTTTTTACGAGTTAAATTTGGCCTAATATTTTTTATTCCGAAATAAAAGTCCTTTCCGGATAATAAACAAACCGCTTATCCAACTTAAACAAATTTGGTATCATATGAAAGAGGACTGAAATAGCTTTCAAACAGAAAAAACGAACGAAGATTACCATCTCGAATTATAATATTTTTTTTATAATCTAATACTAAAGAAATTCATATAAATACATACCTGACCCAAGGTTTGTTCTACGGTTATTAATTAAAACTAGTATCGCCCCGTTGTCGAAATTCGACCACTTCACTATTTACACACACTTTTTCATTTTGCCTGGGAAGTGATTTAGGTCCATCAGCACCTGTTAATTGTCTAGCTCACTTACATATATTGTTTGGTGGAGTAATATACATTCTGTTAAATAATTAATTATATTAATTTAAAAATTAATAGATGGTGCAACCAAATCAGGCACCTACCGGAGAATAATACCTTTCGAACAAAAGAAGAATCATTAAAATTGGTTGAGAAACATAGGAGCAGTAGGGAGGAATAGATTTGTATGGGATTTCGTTAGCGTATTAATATATAGATAGTAGATGGTGAAACCAAAGCAGGCATTCACAGGCATATACGGAAATTGGAATAACTCGGCTCTGAAGCCACCTATCGGGCCCATATTTTGCAGGTTCTATTGATGTTAGTAATATGTGTTTTGAATTTGAAGCAAATCGGACCATAAATGAAGTTTTTCGGAATAACTCCACTCCTACTCCACCTACTGAAAAAACAAACAAAATGCGCACCTCCCCTTTGAAATACCTTTCGAACAAAAGAAGAATCATTCAAATTGGTTGAGAAACATAGGAGCAGTAGGGAGGAATAGATTTGTATGGGATTTCGTTAGCGTATTAATATATAGATAGTGGATGGTGAAACCAAAGCAGGCACTCACACGCATATACGGTAATTGGAATAACTCGGCTCTGAAGCCACCTATCGGGCCCATTTGCATTTGCAGGTGTATTTCTATTGATGTTAGTAATATGTGTTTTGAATTTGAAGCAAATCGGACCATAAATGAAGTTTTTCGGAATAACTCCACTCCTAATCCACCTACTGAAAAAACAAACAAAATGCGCACCTCCCCTTTGAAATACCTTTCAAACAAAAGAAGAATCATTCAAATTGGTTGAGAAACATAGGAGCAGTAGGGAGGAATAGGTTTGTATGGGATTTCGTTAGCGTATTAATATATAGATTTTTTATTTATTTTTCAATATGTGGCTTTCCTCGTTTAGACATTGCAGTTGTAAAGCTATTTAAGTCCTCTTTCATTTTGATACCGAAATTGTTTAATTTAGTTAAGCGATTTGTTTATTATCCGGAAAGGACTTTAATTTCGGAATAAAAATATTTGGCTAAGTTTAACTCGTAAAAAAAAATGTAATTTTCGGTCCCTTCAATATTCGCATTCGCAAAACATCCGCATTGACTTTTGCGAATGCGAATGTTAAAATTAATGCGGAAGCTCCGCGGTTGCGAATGCGAAATAATGGCAGTGAGACATTTTGACAAGTTCCGCCTATCCGTTTCATTGATTATTTTGCGATTGATTTTATATAAAAGTCTAATTCATAATTTAATAAACACAATATATGTATGTTCCCAAATCGGCATTTCAAACTTTGTACAAAAATTTTAAAAATTCAGCAGGTTTTCGCAACAACCCACTTTGAATTCAGAATTTTTAGGGAGATTCCAAGTTGTCGATTGTATGCATTTTTTTCCATATAAAGTATGTTCGAATGTTTTTTAAATGAAACTTGCACTTTTATTTAATGGACTATAAAACTACAAACTTAGAATCTTTAAAAAAATTCTGAATTAAAAGTTGTTACGAAAACTTCCTTTTCGTACTGCGTATTCACAATAGAATTCAGCGGTTTGTAAATATTTTTCACGGCCCTTATTTTAAATTTTTAGTGCTTTTTGAAATTTTTTAATCTATGATGTGATATGTGATTTTTTGTTATATATTGACATTTTATGCTAAATTTCTATATTTTATGATTGTGCCGAAACAGGATTAATTGTGCCAAAAGTGCCTCTGAGAATGAAAGTGCCAAAAATGGCACTATTGCGCCTACTTTTCCATCACTGGTAAGGGTACTATAAAGGCGCAAGTAGGGACGTTATTTTGTGTACCATTAACGGCACAGTATATTTTACTTTGCTGCCTTTGTGCTTAAGTGCACATTTAAGGTACCTACCCCAAAATGCGCATCAGCGGCATTATTTTTAATATTTATAAGGAAACTGCTCCGATACTTGCATTCAACATACCTGCACATTAGCGATACCTGCCTTAAAAATTTTCAACTATTATCAATTATCAAAGTATTACGTTTACCTGCACTGGCTCTACACTTACCCTAATTTTACAAGCTATTATTTATTTTGCTCATCTCGCAGAACAACGAAAACGGCAATTATTTTATGTAGTTATATAGATAATTAGATACCATTCGGAAAAAATTTCTCTTGCAGTAATTTCTACGTTCATTGAAGTAATAAAGAAAATTCGCTTAAGTGCTTTTTCGGTTAAGCGCACAAGTTTTTCGTGCAAAGAAGGATGGGCAGCTAAGCAAAATATACTGTACTATAATATACTCCATTACATCAGTGCATTTTTATTGATATGCAGCGCAGGATACCAGAAAGAGGCGCCATTTTCTGCACCATTAAAGGTACCATAATATACGCCAGTGTCTTTTTCAAGATGTGCAATGATTAGATCAAGAGAACGGTGAAGCATCAGTCCGGACTTTTCTGCACCAAAATGCGGGCGTGTTATGCCTGCTTTGGAGTATATAGGTATTATCTGCTGCGAATTGAGCTCGTGGTAGGATCCGGTAGATTGAAAGGTTACCTTATAAACTAAACAGCTACCAGTAAAGTTTTTGAGCTATACATAAGTCGAATTAGTGATAATACCCTGCAAAAAGGGGACTTGGTTAAATACTAGAACAGGACCACGCTACCTTGTAACTAACACTAGTAACCAAAATGGTCCAAATATATGGAGAAAATATGGTTACATTAACATTGCGATGCCATTGGTCCTGACCACCTCTGGTCGAACGCTTCATAACATGGGACCACTTATGGTCCTCCGCTGCATAACATGGGCCCACCTACACAACTACTCCTTTTGGACCAGGGCACATTCGGCAACCGATTCATATTGCCGCTTCGCCACGAAGAGGTGGTGTTCAGCACATATATCCGTATTTACGTTTGAAGTGGTTCTGGTCAGCATAACAAGTTACTAGTATGCCGCCTGGTCCTTTTGCACATACTTTAAAACTGCGACCCAATCGACCACCTGGTCCTCAAATTTTCGCAGGGTACTTACATAGGCACATATATATAAGTTATTTATTCAAGGCGACTTTGAAGTGTTGGCAGGTTATAAGTTAATTATTTAAATCGCCTAATGGTTTTATATCAACTTACATATAGGCATTCCCATGGTGGCGCACGTGACAGTCGTACGATTTCAATGTGATACAAAAAAGGAATACCATTTGTTTTCTTTAACTTTTTTGGGCCATTGTATAGCACGTAATTAGCTCTATATTTAACCGAAAAATTAAATCAATCGAACTGCTTGGTCCTGAAATAGAAGCATTTAAAGAGAGGTTCGTTACGTGACAAAAAATGGAAGTTGATTTTTTCTTTTCTTGCAAAATCGCAAAACTCTGCGAATTGTGGATGGCTATTTTGATGAAACTTATTTTGATATGATTTGGAGCAATTCTAGTTGTTTTTAGAGTTTTTTGAATTAATGCAAATTGTTTCAATTCTCTTTTACAACCCCAAGTGTGAAACGTGACGTGACGTGGCGTGACGTGACATAAATTTCCATCGTTATATTTTTGTTAATATTGCTTTTAAATGAATTTTCAACGCAAATAAAACATGTATTTTATGTAGAATATACTTTATATTTTGACTTCAGCGCCAATTCAGGGTCAATTTATTGGAAATCTATGATTTATTATGTTTCAACCACATACGCCAAATTCGAACCAAATCGGACCATAAATACCGTTTTTCGAAATATCTCGACCTTGGCACCACCTAGGAAGACCATTTTATGCAAAACGGCGATTCCCCACAGCGAAATTCCAGCTGTTAAATTAGATTACACGCAATCATATGAAATTGACCACAGCCAAAGCGAAACACGTAGTTTGCTAGGTATCGTTTCGTGGCGATAGATTTATGTATTTCTATCGCCACGCTGGGAGGGAGTATTTTTATGTTTGCTTTCAAAGTCTTAAATCTCGCTTAAAATAATTTTTTTACTAATTTCTCCTTGTGTTATATTTATAAGTATTTGTTGTTTTATATATACATATTGTTTGTAAATATGGTTTCGTTTTTAAAAATTTGGTCACCCAAATTATAAATGCGACGAAACGGTATCAGCTGTTTTAGCTTCCGATTTAATTCTGTTAATGTGTGGGCGAATGGTGAAGGACGCCATTGCCCAATTGTTTAAAGCAGGGACCGAAAATAACGCCTTGTAAATTATCGTTTGCTTTTTTCCACTATTTTCATTTTTGTTATGCCAACACAATCAAGCGCAGCTATTCCGCTGCAATTCACTTGATCATGTGGTTGTTGGTATTGTTGGTTTTTGCTAATAATTCTATTTTTAGAATGTTTAACTTTTTGGTGTGCTCGTCCTTAAGTTATTTGTTTTTGTTATTTTTT
>NW_016157436.1:170501-206095 GCF_001687245.7 Rhagoletis zephyria
GCATAGGCAACTGGCTGAGTCAGTGGGATCGTCGGTTCGAATCCTACTGAAAGAAGTCTGATGAGGAAATGTGGTGATTTCCGAAATAGCTATCACTTCTACCATTTTTTCAAATTGTTGCTTTTCCACAATAAAAATTTTCATTTAAAACGGCCTCGAGCTCAATATAAATTGTTGAATTTTATTTTTTTGATCAAAAGTAATCGTTATTCTTTGATTTTGATGTTTTCGATCATTTTTAATCGTTATTTTATAATTTTTATTTTTTCGATCATTTTTAATCGATATTTTATGAAAATAATCGGTAATCTGATATTTTTATTTTTTCGATCATTTATGATTTTTATTTTTTCGATCATATTTTCAGGGTTAAACTCATCTGATCCTAGAAAAAAAAAATAAAAAATTGTAGTGTCGATAATTAAAAAGCAACAAATGTAGATTTAAGCATGGGCGTAGGTGGGGGTTCTCGAGGAAAATTAAAACAAAACGGATTTTAGTCATTGTACGTGATTGCATTCTTTATACTAGTGATAGTGTATTTACTAAATATTAAAAAAGTGTTTAACATATTATGTTATAGTAAATAACCAAGTATTATGTACTTACGAATTTTGTCACTAAATACCGAGTATGATATCATCTAAACACTGTATTTGTACTTACTGAGTAAATGTATGTTATTTGAGTGTGATAGCTCCACATCTTCCTTGGAACCCCCTTAATTTAGAGATTAAAATACCACTTTGCATTCCAGCTTCATCGCTTTATGTAAAAAATGCATTCTTCTGAAAAAGGTTTTTGGGTTATACATATATATTTATTAAGTAAAATATTGCAACGCGTTTAAAAGTAATAATTTCGAAGAGAGTTGCCAACTACTTACAAATTTCAATTATATGGTATGTATATATTAAAAGCCTTGGACTATTGCAACCTTTTAAAAAAATAAATCAATTATTACAAAATGGATATCAATCGGGATGGTTTTGAAAAGCTTTATTTATAAATTTAACTTAACACAGAGTTGCAACCAGGTTAAAAAATCAAGTTCAATTTGAATGCGGGGAATTAGCTAATAGAAATATATATCACCATGTAAGTGCCGAAAGGGGTTGAGGAAGGGAGTAATTTGAAAATATTTTGCCACTTGTTGCAAAAGTCGAATTTAGTTAACTTGTCCATAAGGTATGTGGAATATAAAAATATTGGTGTCAAATGAAGTAGTGTTAGGAAATCTTTAGTTTGAGCAATTTGAATGTCTGAAGGGGTTTGCCACATGCTTAAAAAGTAACATTCACATTTTTTTAATAAGTTTGCTGAATTATTTAAAGATGGGTATCAATCGAAATGGGATTGAAAAGACTTTACTTCTGAAATATATTTAGAAGGGTTGCCATATCTTTAAAAAAGCAAATTCAACTTGAGTTAAGGCATTTAGATAACAGAAATACATACATACATATCGTCATTTAGAGTACAAACCCGCGTGTAAACAAAATGCAGAACGACGATACGCGGCTTTGTATTTTAAACGACGGTATGTATCACAATATGGGTGTCAGACAAAGAAGTTTAAAAATTGAATAGTTTGAAAATTATTTTAAGAGGACTACCACCTGTTTAAAAAGTCGAACTAAGTTAACTATTACAAAGGTTATATGAAATATTAAAATATGAGAAACGAAAGAAATTTATGAATTAATTAGGCTTTCCACCTTGTCGTAAAGTCATATTGATCTAACTACGTATATGAACTATACGAGAAGGTATTTTTTTTTTTAACCTTAGATTTGCACCGGTCTTTCGAATTAAAAAAAAAGAGATCAAATTACAAATCTTGGCCTGCGGATGTGCGATAAAGTTTTATTTTTTTGAATTTAGAACTTTTTATCGGTACGGGGAGACTTGAACTTTGATGAAATTTAAAACCGACACAATGCCTGTCTTCACTCAGAAATGGTTACCCAGATTTAGGTGATATATGGCACCCGGATCGCATATCACTCTGACAAACATTTCGAATATTTTTTAGGTTGTTCAATTGCAATTTCGGGCGTTTTAACGCCATATGGGTTCACTAGTAAATACAGTGAAACCCGCTTAAGTACCCCCCCGCTTAAGTACCCGCTTTAGTAACCAACATTTTTGGGCACCGTGAATATTTTAATGTAATCTGAAGAAAATCCCTCTCTTAAGTACCTCCCCGCTTATTTACCCAACCCGTCTAAGTACCTAAATTTGTTGTACCCCATTTACCATTTCACTTATAATTTTCCCCTTTTAAGTGCTCTCACAACACGTTCGGCAAAAACAATTCTAAAAAATCAACGGTAATTTTTAGCCACTTGAAACTTGCACATTATTACACTAAAACTGAATGGGGTATAAACACTTTTGAGAAAAAAGTTTGATATTTGATGAAAATTTGATGAATTTTTTTTTTATCGTTCTAAAAAATTTTAAGCTTAGGTTTATATAATATTTGTTAGGGAATGAATTGTGTTTTTATTGAAAACTCCTAAAAATTAATAAATAAGCACAAGTGGCAAACAACATCATTTTGAATTTGGTCCGAAATCATAGATATATCCAACCTGTATGTATGTATAAATATGGATAATCAATGAATTTAAAGGATTGAATTCTTGAAAATACTACATAGCATTGCTTTATCGATTTTTTATAAAGATTTTGTTTATGTGTTTAAATGGTGCGGGGTTTACTGTAAATAAAAACTGAATAGAAAATACTTAGCAACACTTAATGTACTTAAGCGGTACTTTAATACAGGGGTCTTCAATAACTTTAAGTTACTGAGCTAAACGTCCACAACGTCAATACCAATTACAACATCGTTCTCAGAATGGCGCAAAACACTCCAACCCCAAACTAACAAACGAACAAGGATACCAACCTACAGATGAGCAAATGCAGAAAGCAGTGCATGAATGACGATCCATTTTTGCCCTGTTGGTTTTTACTGAGACCACACTTGCTATGAAAATTTTGGGGGTTGTGCTTCCAAGAATTCTGTGTTTATTGTAAGTGAGCCATAGAGATGTTTTGTTGTATTTTGAACGGGAAATCTTTGCACGCCCTGGTCAAGCACTCATATTATCAGGGAAATTTTTTTAGGTATTCTCACAAAATTGCGCGGTGGGAGTACAAAGAAATAATCCCCGCACCCTAATATATACATATATGTACATACCTAGCTTTTTACATAGTAAGTATACATACAATTACCCCAACTTTCCACTAACTGTTCTTTCGTTACCTAATTTTTCCCCTTAAAACCCCGAGGATAAGCTTTTGGCTTTGAGCAGTGGCTTAAGTAAATTAACTAGAGTTAGTTCAATCAATGCAATATATGTACGCTGTTGAGTTTTCTTCTTGCTTCTCCAAATTAAAGAGATATGAGCTATGAGATAAAGCGGAGTTGAAGGCATGCAAGTGCGACAAATTTAAAAAGACATTTCATAGCAAAACATTCTGATCTTCACTTTGAGTATACCTTAGACAGACATCTAGTATTTGCTTTCTGGTAAATTTATTGTGGTATTTAAAATACTACCATAGTGACAGACATTAACTTAGTATTTCAGTGTCAAATCATATGTTTCTGAAGAACAACACATAGGAATAAAAATTCAAAAATATTTCAAAAATTGCTTATATATATATTGCATGAAAACTTACGGTATAAACTGTTGGCTTCAATCGCGTGAAAAGTTAAATTATTTTTTTATTAAATGAGCAGCTGACATCTGTAATTTTTGGGTATGTTCAGGGCGAAATGTCCATTCACAATGGATAATAAGACAAAATTACAACCTCGGAAAGTTGTATTATTTCTACGCACGTAGTGTATTTGGTGACATACATATGGTATTTTTGAAATGTTACGAAGATATACCAGATGTCTGTCCCCGTTATTAACATTAACCCAAAACTCTTTCAAAGACACAGATTCAAATGTGTGAAAAATAATCTGACAAAGCTTTCAGGTGATTTACAAACATTTCATTTGGCGATTCACCACGTTCCTTGTGGAAAGTTGTATATAACCCTTTGGCTACAGCGGCCAACAACACATACCGGTCAGAAAAAAACTGTCTAGCGCAAGCTCAACGCTCTTATCGCACTCAGTACGGCAATCATACCAACTACGAGTACATATCGTCGCCTGGGTAAAAGATTGTCGTAAGCGCCATTTTGACGGTTTTTAGTTCTAGATGCAGTTATATATATTGAAATAAGGTCTTTCGATTGGTGTTATCAGTTTTTAGATATCTCCTTTAGTTTCCGAGATATTGACTACAATTTTTTCGGTACTTTAATAAAAATTTAGTAAGTGATGCAGCCATATTAAAATAATAAATATCTTAAAAATGGCGCTCTCCATTTATGGATATCTCCTTTAGTTTCCGAGATATTGAGTAAAAATTGTCGTTAATTTGGTAAAAATTTGGATCTCATTTTGTCGTATTTCATACAAAGTGGCTACCAAATTGTGGACAAATGACGCTCACGACAAAATTTTACTAAATAAAATCCTTCATAAACTCAAAACTAATTAACAATTAACATTAAGAAATAAATAATTTAAGAAGTTTGTGAACTAGTAACATTTTCAGAGACTTTGGAGAAAATCTATTTTTGCGTTTTTGAGAAATTGCATTCCAAACTTCAATCGCGATTTCCCACAACCTGCCGAAATTAACATACGACAATCTTTTACCCAGGCGACGATATGTATACTTGAAAATAGATAATTGCGTCTCGGTCAAGCTGTCTATAGAACTTTTCTTTCTGTGTGCAACCCAAACCGACCGCCTTGCTTATTCATATCAAAATTAGTTTCGCGGAACCCGGTGACTTTATATATATATGGGCAAATCTAAAAACTAGGTACACTCTCCAAAAAAAAAAAATAAACATTTTAAATTTGTGAGCACACGTATGTTTTATATATCATTTTATTCGTATTCTCTTAGTAAATCGATTAATATAATTGTAATTCATTTTCCTCTTGTGCTTCAAAAGTTAGACGAGGAATAAACATGAAATAGAAAACAAAAGAATAAGCTGGGTTCAAATTACGTTGTTCAAGTTGTAAATTTTGAGCAAAGATTTTGAAAGCTGAACTCACTTAATTGGGACACTCTAAATTCAATGGCATCCCCCCGTCTTACCAGATTGGCTCCAGTTTTCGAGATAACGGTATTTGAAAATTTGATTAAATTTAAACTATTCTACAAATAACTCCCACAGTTTTGAAGTTATTTTACTAAAATTTTGCACATAACGGTGTTTTAATATTACCTTAATTATTCCTTAAAACTATCGAAATAGGTACACTTTAACGTATAGCCCCAATACAACTGATTACTCAGATATGTGTTTTTGCGCTATAACGCGTGCTATATGTTAAATCGAACCTATACTAAATTTTAACCTGTTTATTTCGATGATTTTATGGAATAGTTAGGGTAATAGTAAAAAACGGTTATGTGCAAAATTTTAGTAAAATATCTTCAAAACTCAGGGACTTTTTTATAAAATAGTTAAAATTTAAGCAAAGTTTCAAGTACCACTATCTCGAAAAGTGGAGCCAATAGGGTAAAACTGAGGACGACATTGAATTTTAGAAGGCTCCAATTAAGTAAGAGCAACTATCAGAACATTTGTCGAGAAAAAGTTGCTTTGATACCACTCTCAAAATATTCTGACTATAAGAAGTAGCATCATTAAAAGTAGTAAATCAGGGTTTTTACCAGGGACCGCAAATAACGATTATCCTTTGAAATTTCAACCCAAAAAATCACGCGGAAAGGGAAATCCTACGTGCATAAGGAGTAAACCAATATATTTCTTATTACTCGGAGTACATTCAGCGGCACTGATTTTTATTTTTTAATTTTTACTTATAAAAATCAAGTTTAATCATTTTATTTTGAGTTTTATTTTTTACTCAGAAAATAATCGCTACGTTTTAAGTTTTATTTTTTGCTCGGAAAATAATGGTTACGTTTTAATTGTTTTTTTTTGCTCGGAAAATAATGGTTACGTTTTAAGTTTTATTTTTTGATCGGAAAATAATCGTTACGTTTTAAGTTTTATTTTTTGCTCGGAAAATAATTGTTATTTCTTGAGTTTTATTTTTTGCTCAGAAAATAAAACTTAATTTTTGCGTATGCTTATGCGCATGCGTAAATAGACAGGGGGCGGCTGCATTGAACCTTTAACGCCACTGTGGAGTGGGTAATGAAAATACAGATACCAGNGCGTGCTATATGTTAAATCGAACCTATACTAAATTTTAACCTGTTTATTTCGATGATTTTATGGAATAGTTAGGGTAATAGTAAAAAACGGTTATGTGCAAAATTTTAGTAAAATATCTTCAAAACTCAGGGACTTTTTTATAAAATAGTTAAAATTTAAGCAAAGTTTCAAGTACCACTATCTCGAAAAGTGGAGCCAATAGGGTAAAACTGAGGACGACATTGAATTTTAGAAGGCTCCAATTAAGTAAGAGCAACTATCAGAACATTTGTCGAGAAAAAGTTGCTTTGATACCACTCTCAAAATATTCTGACTATAAGAAGTAGCATCATTAAAAGTAGTAAATCAGGGTTTTTACCAGGGACCGCAAATAACGATTATCCTTTGAAATTTCAACCCAAAAAATCACGCGGAAAGGGAAATCCTACGTGCATAAGGAGTAAACCAATATATTTCTTATTACTCGGAGTACATTCAGCGGCACTGATTTTTATTTTTTAATTTTTACTTATAAAAATCAAGTTTAATCATTTTATTTTGAGTTTTATTTTTTACTCAGAAAATAATCGCTACGTTTTAAGTTTTATTTTTTGCTCGGAAAATAATGGTTACGTTTTAATTGTTTTTTTTTGCTCGGAAAATAATGGTTACGTTTTAAGTTTTATTTTTTGATCGGAAAATAATCGTTACGTTTTAAGTTTTATTTTTTGCTCGGAAAATAATTGTTATTTCTTGAGTTTTATTTTTTGCTCAGAAAATAAAACTTAATTTTTGCGTATGCTTATGCGCATGCGTAAATAGACAGGGGGCGGCTGCATTGAACCTTTAACGCCACTGTGGAGTGGGTAATGAAAATACAGATACCAGGGCAGAAACGAAGAGAACCACATTTCTAAAGAAAAAGTGCAAAAAAGCGCATACCCATCATGTTTGTTTACCATACGTGTGTGTGTGTTGCACTTGACACTTGACACTTAAACTTGTTTTGTTTTTCGAACCGTTGAACCGAACCGAAACCCCGGTTCAAAGGCCAAAAAACCGCTTTNACATTGAATTTTAGAAGGCTCCAATTAAGTAAGAGCAACTATCAGAACATTTGTCGAGAAAAAGTTGCTTTGATACCACTCTCAAAATATTCTGACTATAAGAAGTAGCATCATTAAAAGTAGTAAATCAGGGTTTTTACCAGGGACCGCAAATAACGATTATCCTTTGAAATTTCAACCCAAAAAATCACGCGGAAAGGGAAATCCTACGTGCATAAGGAGTAAACCAATATATTTCTTATTACTCGGAGTACATTCAGCGGCACTGATTTTTATTTTTTAATTTTTACTTATAAAAATCAAGTTTAATCATTTTATTTTGAGTTTTATTTTTTACTCAGAAAATAATCGCTACGTTTTAAGTTTTATTTTTTGCTCGGAAAATAATGGTTACGTTTTAATTGTTTTTTTTTGCTCGGAAAATAATGGTTACGTTTTAAGTTTTATTTTTTGATCGGAAAATAATCGTTACGTTTTAAGTTTTATTTTTTGCTCGGAAAATAATTGTTATTTCTTGAGTTTTATTTTTTGCTCAGAAAATAAAACTTAATTTTTGCGTATGCTTATGCGCATGCGTAAATAGACAGGGGGCGGCTGCATTGAACCTTTAACGCCACTGTGGAGTGGGTAATGAAAATACAGATACCAGGGCAGAAACGAAGAGAACCACATTTCTAAAGAAAAAGTGCAAAAAAGCGCATACCCATCATGTTTGTTTACCATACGTGTGTGTGTGTTGCACTTGACACTTGACACTTAAACTTGTTTTGTTTTTCGAACCGTTGAACCGAACCGAAACCCCGGTTCAAAGGCCAAAAAACCGCTTTGACAAACCAATCCAAAAGTGCAAAAACGGTTCGAACCGCTGAACCGAACCAAACAAATTTTTCATCCGGTTCACGTCCCTGATTAAAGATGATCGAAAAAATAAAAATCACAAAAATAACGATTAGAAAGGATCGATAAAATAAAAATCATATAATAACGATTAAAAATGATCTAAAAAATAAAAATCATAAAGTAACGATTAAAGATAATCAAAAAAATAAAAATCACAAAATAAAGATTAAAATGATCGAAAAAATAAAAGCCATAAAATAACGATTAAAAATTACCGAAAAAATAAAAATCAAAACAAAACGATTAAATTTTGATTTTTATTATAAAAATCATAACGGTTACGGTCTCTGGTTTAAAGAATCAGGCTTTCTTCGCTTGCAAAGAAAAGTTCCGGAACAAACATTTTTAGTAAATCTATATTCTGTCGAAATCCGCAATAAGATCTAAATTATTTATGTTACATTTGTCCTCACCGTGCCAGGCCATTTCTGGAAAATTCTTCCATTAAAAAAAGTTAAGAAACGAACGTTGTTTACGAAGGGATATTCTGGCGAAATCCGAAAAAATCTGCGTTTTGTTAACTTTAGTCTTAAAGTTTCCCCGCCTATTTCTACGGGTTTGCTGTATTGAAGAAAATGTTTCCAGAACCAATCGCGATAAGCGCCATTTTGGCGATTTTCAGTTATAGGCAGTGTTGCCACTCACTGCATTTATTTTGTAGCAAAAAATGTAGCAAACCTTAGTAAAATGTAGCCGATCTTTTTTTAAGCCTGCAGTTATATTTAGAGAATACCCCGCCTCAGTTTCTTTATTTAATCAACAATATTGTTTTGTTACATATGAAAAATATCTACATTAGTCAGTCCATTATTTTGAGTATATAATATATAATATATATACAGAGCGTTCAGAAATTTAGTGGTCAAACTTTGGGTATTTGGGACTCAAAAATAAGCCAAACATTCCTAAAGGAATGTTCCCCATTTTGGTTTCCCAAGGAGATAATCCATTACTATTATCCCGTAATTACCGTGCAAAAATTATACATTAACGCAATATAAGGATATTCCTTATGATAAAATGTGCGAAACATTGCCTAAGGTGTCCCCTCAAACACCACAATCACTCACTCACATCAGGGGGAGGTTCTTTTTGATGAAACAACATTCATATCATGCATCAAAAAGTGCGATAGCGATTCGAAAATTGTCGCTGATACTATGTCTCCATTATGAGATTTAATGCAGATTTAGCCCTCTGACGAGATTTAACGTAAAATCATTTAAAATGTACCGTATAAAATTAAATCTCGAAAGGTAGTAGATAAATACAATTTGTTTGGTGCGGCAACCACAAATTCACATGCAATAAGTCAAATGACATTTGTATTTTGCAATATACAGTTGCGAACATTGATATCTAGCCTATTAAAAAAGCATGAATTTTCGGATTTTTAGGCGTGTTTGCACTTTGGTTAGTATTAGAGGCAAATTATTAATATTTACATAACTTTCGTTGTAATAAATTAAGAAGATACACTGAAAATAAAATCTGCGTAAATATAACGAAAACTTGCGTACATCTTACGTCGTTGATTGTACAAAACCATATTCGTACATACTATGAAAATATGAGGCATCAGATCTTTAGTACATTTTACGAATGTATTCGCACTATTTACTAACGAATTTAGTACTATTTATTGAAGAATTTCGTGCTATTTCTTATTTTTTTACGAAATTTTTGTAAAATGCACAGAAATAATTCGTATATTTAACGAAATTATCTTCGTAAAATCTGCGCTTGTTTCGTAGAAAGTGCGATTGCCTTCATTCTCCACACTGTAAAAAACATACTATGAATTATAACACAACACTTTTATTTTGTTTTTATCGT
Source organism: Rhagoletis zephyria (assembly GCF_001687245.7). NCBI lineage: Eukaryota > Metazoa > Arthropoda > Insecta > Diptera > Tephritidae > Rhagoletis > Rhagoletis zephyria. The sequence goes on from NW_016157436.1 coordinate 180,575, forward strand.
TAATTTTAAGCGTTTTTGTTTAACAAAATGTTTTGCAAAAACGCTTAACATTAATGATTAAAATATAATGAAAGTGTTGTGGTATAATTTGAGTCATGTTTTTCATAGTGTTAATAATAAAATTAATCATACATTCTACGAAAGAAGAAAAATTATTTTATGACTACACTATAGTTTAAAATTAATAAAAAAGATTATTTTACCTATAATAAAACTTAAGTCTTTTATTTATATGCATACGAATAGGTTCTATACTACATATTTTGTTTATTGCTTGGGCTGCATTCAATGAAGTATATTGATGCAAAATGTCAAATATAATAAGATATAAAATATTAAAGAATACAAAAAATACTGATTTTACTTTCTTAAACATTATAATATTTTTATGTAGGGATACTTGACAGATTCGCAGCTTCATCGATGTTTGTTTCCTTGACGACTATAAATTAAAGGAAAATTATAAGGCGTCTGAAAAGTAAGTTTTAGTGAAAAAGCATACATGTACTTACTTTTCATTCATTTCATTAAGTAGTGCTCCTGGCTTAGGCTTGCCGTTGATAGGTAACTGATGAAATTGCCAATTTATCAAGTCCCACATTGCAGCGCAAGGCGCAGCCTAGGCGATGTTAAAAACATTGTATGCTTCAAAGCATAGTATATCCACAGCTTTAATATTTAATTTTGTATTGTATTTTTATCCCTTTTTAAAAAGATTAAAATTATATTATACGTCTCACAGCAGCCAAGTAATTCCGCAGTACAAGTAATGACACGCGATACATAAAAATATGTTGAAATATTAAACTGACGAAAATTTAGTAAATTGTCGAAAATATTCGTATGTTGTACGAATTTAAAAAGCATGTTTCTGCATTAGTACTTAATACGAAAGTATTAACTAAATTGTACGAATGCAGAATTGTATATTTCGTAAATTTTGAAACCATGTAAATATTACGAATGCCTTCCTACAATATACAAAATTATTCGTACAGAGATTTGTTCAGTGCTCAACGAATGTGTTTCGTAAAATAAATGTAAGATTTCGTAAACTGTACTGAAAAAATACCTTACGAAAGTCCTTTCGTTATATTTACGTGTGGTTCGTAAAATATTGTTTCGTTGTGAAAAATGTGTTCATATTATGAACGAAAGTTTCGTACATTGTACAAAAACTGAGACTACGAAAGTTTTTCGTAGCACTTTTACGAAATTTTATTTTCAGTGTATTAGCTGTGATTTTTTACATGCATATACATCTACGCTAAACGTGTAAAGAAACCATCTTCGGCAATTTCCCTTTCAAAACAAGTAATTTTGATTTTATCGACAACTATTCATAAACGCACGTAAAGTTTGTCGTTTAGAGCTCCATACCATTTTTAAGCTCAGATACGTGTGCGTGTAAAAAAACGCGCCTATTATTTTAAAACTAAGAATTCAGAAAAAATGTTTTATGACAATGAGTCAAACTTCCTGAAACGGGCCACTAAAAACTAAGTAGAAGTAAATCCTTAAAATATTCTTTGAAAATTTAAATTTTTCGCAAATTTATTCATAAAAGAATTTTTGACCTTCTTTTCATTAATTTTATATATAAATTGCTATATTTCCGTAAATATTCAATGAAAAATAACCAAATATTAATGGTGTATTCAGAGAAAGTACCAGAATCGAAAAAAATATTCATATTGGAAAAATTTTATTTTTTAATACTATTAAATAATAATAAATTTCCCAATACTGACAATTTAACTCACTTCTCCTTGTGTTAAACAAAAAAAAATTTACGATCTTATTCTATAAAGTATACACTAACAACTCGTGCAAAAATATTTTAGTGCAATCTATCCCATAAAAAAGTACGAATGCTTAAACATTATCGTGGATACGCGAAACCACTACCGACGTTGGAATGCAGCGCCGATAAACCTGGGCCCGTTCGTCGTTGCATGCTTACGTTTTAAAAAGCATATAGGTATATTATTATAACATATGTTAATGATTCTTACGATTAATTCTTTATATTAATAACTAGCTTTTACCCGCGGTTTTCACCCCACGTTTTTATACAAACATGAAAAATACTTTATCTAAAGATATTATACTCCCTTTCTGCTCTGAAATAGCACAAACGGAAATAACGCAAAATTTGCTTTATTTCACTTTTAAATTCGAAATAATACCAAAATCTGAGTTTTGCTTTATTTCCAACAAGGTTTGGAAATAAAACAAATTTTGCCTTATTTCCCTTTGCTTATTTATACTATTTGTAAAAAAAAATCAGTTTACTGACAGAAGCAAAAAGAACTTTGTTTATTCCAAAAATACAATTAAACCAAGGCACATTGAAGAGGTAATATCAGTATAGCAGCTGATTTGATTTTTTTCAAATTATTTGTTCTCGAAAATGTCAAATATTTTACATTTCTTCTCACAAAAATTCTTAATTGTTAAAATCTATTTGCATGTGAAACATTTTCCATACAAAACCAGCGATTAAATAGCAGCTTTTGGAAAGCTCGCCCAACTCAGCAGCACAACCGCTGATTACTGGGCCTGGCACAGGATGGATCAATGCTTCGAGAAGCGAACCAATTTACTAAGAAAGCAACAAGTTTCATTTTTTCAATTTAAATTTTTTAACTTTTTCGTATTTCGCATGGCACGCTTTGATGTAGAAGAAAAAAATCAGAACAGTTTTTGGCACGTTCGATACCAGAAGCAACAACAAAATACAGGCAAATGTTGTTTTTGCTCAAATGCTCTAAACCTGTTTGATAGGCCTTCAATTAAACAAAAAATGTGATATAATTCATATGAAGAAAGTAATATTCACAAAATATTTTTACTTATGAAAAGTCTAACAAAATATAGGAAAAGCATCGTCTTTAAAAACTGCTCCGCATATTGGACATAGCGCTTTTGTATGAATTTTTTCTGCATGCTTTTTAATATGTTATAAACATTGCTGGAAAACCTTAAAATGTTTGCATGGAACCATGTCGCAATAAACAGATGAAGTAATAAAACGGCTTTCTCGCTTTATTTTCTGACATTCGGCTGCCTTATAGTCACATTTTATAGGCAAATTTTCAAATAAAGCAGTGGCACCTGGTAAATTCCACTATGGGTGGGATGCATGCAATAACTCCATACACAATAATTCCCATTACTTGGACATTAATAAAAAGCAGTTTCAGAAGTGAACTAGTTTTATTTTATCATTTTTCCTTTTTCTAAACGGTTATAATGCCACCAGTACATAATTGCGAAAGGAGGGGAGGGGCGGGGGACGCGAGCGCGACGTCGAACTCTGCGCGGCGCGGGGCGGCGCGCGAAAGCGGACTGCCGCGACGCCGGGCACTTTCAAAACTTTATACTTACAAATCCGTCCATTTAGCTTATTCATGTATTACTTTTTGTCAAATGTAACTGTAGTCTTAATAAATAAATCTCTCAATGGAGCCATAGTATAACTGGTTATAGAATCTTATCTGTGTGAGAAATTGGATAGGGATGAGCAATGTGATTGGGATGAGAAATTTGGTAGGGCTGAGCAGTTAAAATATCCATTAAAGGTAAAACACAACGCACTAAAGCTATGAACACCATCATACTTCAATTCTCTTCTTTTTTGAATATGCAGAAAAGTTTTTAAAGCTGTAGCCTTAACGAAATTGTAGCCATTTCAGAATTTATGTAGCATTGTAGCTTTTCATTTTAAATGTAGCAATTTTGCTACAATTGTAGCCAAACGGCAAGGCTGGATAGATGCAGTTACATATCTAAAAAAAGGGGCCTTTTCATTGGTACCAACAGTTTTTGGATTTCTCCTTCAGTTTTCGGGATATTGACTAAAATTTTATCGGTAATATAGTACAAATTGAGTTAAAATGCAGAACCACTCAACTAATCAAGATCTTGCAAATGGCGTTATCATTTTTTATTTATTTTCCTTCGTTTCCGAGATATTGAATAAAAAGTATCAATTTAGTAAAAAATGTTATCACATTTTGTCGTATGTCATAAAATGTGTCTGCAAAAATGTTAACAAATGTCACATTCGTCAAAATTTTACTAAAGAAAATCCTTCAAAAACAATTAACAATAAACAATAAATATGAAATGATTTAAGGATAACTGAACTAGTAACATTCTCCGAAACTTTGGAGAAAATCTGTCGTAGCGTATTTTGAGAAATTGCATTCCAAACTTCAACCGCGATTTCCCTAAACTTGGCGAAAGTAACATACGACAATTAGTTATCCATGCGACGGACTTAAAAGAATGCATACAAAAGACTTAAGGAACGAACTCTAAGTAAGAGATTATTATTGATATCAACAGCTTTCCAATTCAACATATAAATGTGTTTCGGTATTAGTTTTGTGCTTACCACCACATTGATCCTCTTCCTCGTCCCGGTTTCTGTTTACTTTCCGTAGCTGTGTTTGTACATAATACAATCAAACATAAGTAGAGAAATTGTGATAAATCCATCGTTTTAATTTACTTTCTCGAATTATGATGAAATATTTCGTTAAAATTTTTCTGTTATCGAACAAGTCATGCGTTCAAATTTGATTCATCTGATGCCTCTTTCGTGATATTGTTTAGGTTTTTTGAATGTTTATTTATATATGTACATATATATGTATACATATGTACATACAAACAATTTTAGCGTGTATTTCACGTTGAATTGGCGCACGTTAACAAATATATTTCGCGAATTTGAAGCACATATCGTACTTAACTGAGCACTTAACTTAACTTATCGTACTTAACTGCAGCTGATTTGGGAACACAATATGAAAACTGTATTGGTCACTAAGTGTGGTTTCGTCCCAGGTATGGGGTTATTTCTTTAAATAAAACTATAAATTCAAACCGATTTTTTTTGTAGTTTATCAGCTGCGAGCAATTAGTTTTCAAATATACATACATTCAAATATTATATAGCTATGTATAACGTATTTGCGTATGCAAACTAATTGACCACCATAAGTAAAACACAAGGAAATTTTTGCATTTGTAGAATTTCTCTGTATTAAAGCAGTTCAAATTTACGGTTAGAGCGCGTAACTATCTGTTTTAAGTAATAATTCGCAGCCAAACACTTAATGTTTGCTAGCACGAGCAATACTACTACCCGGCTCGATGATATCGCCAAACTGACAATGAAATTTTTTGGTCTCACGTTCTTTGCTTCAATTCACAAATGAGGTTGGTAATATCCTCGTCATCGCATTCGTGAGTACAACGACATCTTCGTTATATGCTGCTTGTAGTATTTCTTTATGGAAACTAAGTCGTACTACCTAAGTTGTTATTGCACTGAATGATCATCAGAGTTGTTTAATTGAACAACGTGTGAGAAAAGGACAAAAAATTTGAAGAAAGTAATGGGGCACACTTTTATGTGCGAGAGTGAGACAAACATAGCTTAGCTCTTTTTAACTAGTGAGTGATCAGTAGCCAATCGTTTGTGTATATAAACTAGATGTGGCCCAATAATAACCCCGCACAATTTGGAGAGTTTACGAGAGTGTTGGTAACTATATTTGACTGTCGGAAAGTGTAGGGCATTCATTTACATACTATGACTGTGTTTGTATTCTTACATACATATGTATGTATGTAAGCATGCTGATCTATAGGTACGGTGACCATACGTCCTGTATTATACGGGACAGTCCTCTTTTTATCGTCGTTGGTCCTGGTAATTTATTTATTTCATACGGGACGCCAAATGTTGGTGGTCCCATACTAATCTGGTTAAGATCCGATCAGTGTATCATGAGATATATATATATATTTTTTTTTTATATGAGAGTTGAAGTCGGTTTTTTTTGTTAAAAATTACTTGTTATTTTTAAGTCTGGACGTTTGCGATTCGAATCAAGGACCACATACATATGTTTTTGAAGTTATAATTTTGCGGATAAAAACTGGGTAGTTTTGAGTATGAATCGAAAATAGACGTTAATGATTATTGCTAAAAATTTCTAAAAGAAATTTCACTAGTATTTAGCTTTTCAAACGATCCTTTCAACGCATTTCACGCTGAATATTCAGTAAAGCAGCTGATTTTACTTTTTTCGAGAATTTCGTATTTAAATTGTCACTTTTGCTCAGATTTTACTTTAAAATTTCAAACTTCGTTTACGTATATGGATTCCGAAGCCCACAAAAAATATATATAATATATATATATATATGTATATATTATTATGAAAAGACTTCAATTATATAAGTCTTAAAATAATAGTTATCGATGACTTTAAAAAAATTTCTCACACATATTATTATCAAAAGACTTCTAATTCTTACGAAAATTTGTATGACTTTTTTAAAACTCTACCATGGAATAATTATTATTATGGGTCTCTGATTGAACCAGATTTTTAAAATCCTCTAGCTTTTGTGGAAAAAATTAGCAAAATTAAGTCCCGTATTCGGCTGCCATAATTATGGTCACCGTATCTATAGGTGATCGTAATGAGGAATAGTGATGATATTTATGTTAAATAGTTCTGATCAGATTTTTATGATACTTCGGGTTATAGACTGCAAGTAGTACATGCGTATATATGCATGAAGCGTTTAAACCTGTATGTATTTGTAAATGTACATATTATATCGTTTTCTAGCTTACCAATATGCATAAGTAAAAGTAAGTAGGTAAATCATTGTTAGGGCCGTTTTCTCAAGTAACCTGTAACTTCAAAGCTCACTTTATATTTAAATGTTGCATTAAGATTTATGATTGTGTCTAGAGTAAAGCATTTTATTAATGGTTTTAAATTGGTATACGCCCAAAAACATACATACGTCAAAAACCGATAATATAAATGCTTAACTTTAGACATAGCTTTATTTTTAATCAAACCTATAAATATGAACTGAGCTTTAAAGTTAAAGGTTACTTCAGAAAGCGGCCCTTAATATTACACAGCCATATACAATATATTCCATGGAATACAAATTCGTGTTTAATATTAATAAGTACTAGCTTTTGCCGGCGGACCCGCCCGCGTAATATACGGTTTAACGCTAAATATGTTGTCAAATAGTTCAGCTACACCTAATAATAATATAATAGATTCACGCTTACACATATATATGTTGGCGTTTGGCCAAGCTTGTCCTCTGATTTTTGGCGTGCGCCTCGATGTTGTCACACAAAGAGGAGGGACCTATAGTTTTACGACGACTCCGAACGGCAGAAATACAATCGGTTAATTGCCATTGCCTGCCGAGGGCGACCAGTATTAGAAAAAACGTTTTTTTTAACCGACTCAGTGTGCACAAGGGTATAATAACTTTGTTCACATAACGGTTGTTCGTAACAGGCAAAATGAATCGATATAAATAGATGTAGACAAATGTATACATAAATTATCAGAATGCAAAAAAAAAATCGATTAAGCGGTGACTGTCCGTCCGTCCATCTGTGCACACGATAACTCGAGTAAAAATTGAGATATCTTAAGTGCTCATTTACACACGGCGATTTTTGTTGCCGCAACTCGATGTTTGTAGGAGAGAAAGCGACGAGGAAAGGAGAGGGGCACCGAGTTGCTCGTGCTCGGGCAACACGCTTTCTGCTCTCGTTCGTCTGTGTAAACGAAACTCGGTATGTTTATTTCTTTTCAGCGTAGGATGGACAGTATTGAAAATTGGCGATCTCAGACAATAACCACGCCTACCTCCCACTCAAAATTGATATTTACAAAGATTTTTAGACGAAAAATAAGAATATTGTAAATTTTTGGGAAATATGCGTAGCCACGCCCACTTATGATTACATGTGTATATCTCGGTAACCCCTCCACCAATTCCCTCCAAACTTGACACGGTTGTTGGCCTTGGTACCAGGGTGTCCAGATTGTTTAAAAAAAGCGCAGTTTCTGAAAAAAATCGCCAAAAATTGCCTTTTTTTTAATAAAATTCATCAAATCGATTTAACAAATATTCTATTTCTTCTTAAAACCAAGCGAATTTAATACCTCCAGAGGGCAATAATAAATAACACAAATCACTTATATAATAGTGATGTACAGAAAATTTTCTTTAAAAATACGCATACTTTTTAAAAATATTTGCTTCAACACATTTTGCAATAGGACTGCGCAATTATTAAATTTGCACAATCTGATTTTAAGAGCTCGGCGCTAAGAATTAAATACAAACTTATAATAAGGCGAGATGGGCTATGCAACAATTTCTCAAAAATCACCTGTAGCGTCTAAAGGATTTACATTTCTGTTGTTGTCATATATTGAGCTATTCAACCCTGATAACATACATATAAAACTTTATTCTACTATTGAATTAAGGCTTTTCAACCTCATCCTATTTCGAATCTCAGTTTTTGTTGAATTCATTACGGAAAGACGCGCTTAACAAATCATGTGAGTGCGGCAAGGATAAAAATATGAATTTACTTATTTTTCCAAACATTTTATTGCCTGTTGCGGTTTTAAATCCGTAAGCAATTATCCAAAATTCTTCAGAGTCGGATGGAATGGCTCTGAGAAAAGTTGTCCCATGGGAAATTTAAAAGATTTAAATATTCAGTTCTCGCTGCTTTTCTTTCCTTCAAAGTCAAATAGTGGATTTGCAGGCACCTGAAACTCGCCCTCCGTGATTCACATACTTTTCTGTTCACAAAATCAAAGCTTTTTTAAAGTTATATAATTGACTAGGTAATCGCTTCAAAAGTTCTTCAATTAGGGTGTTTAAACATTTTTGAGAGTATTTTAATATGCTTCTTAAGTCAAGTTTATCACGCAGTTCATTAGCATCTTCTGTAAAATTATCGTGGAAAAATAAGTTTTGTATATTTTTATAATCGGAAAAAATTTATGTTAAGGGAAAAAATGGTCTAAAATCGCCAATGGCGATTTTCTAAATTTTCACGCGCAAATATCAAAAAAAAATCGCCAAATTGGCGCGAAATCGCCAAATCTGGACACTTTGCTTGGTACAACATATCAAATGGCTGAAAATTTCTAAAATGGGATAATAACCATGCCTACATCCCATATAACGGTAATTTTCAGAAATACGAAATCCTTCGATAAATCAGTAAATACTGAAGCTAATTTATTCAAAATTGATGTTTGCAATAAATCTTTAGCACAAAATACGTTTATAACAAAATTTGGGAAAATGGGCGTGGCACCGCTCACTTATGACCACATATGTGTACCTCGGTAACCGTTCGAGAAAATTGTAACAAACTCGGAATGATTATTGGGCTTTCCACATAAAAGCAAAACGCTGAAAATGATTGAAATCTGATTCAAATTACACCCGCTTTTTATATAATTGTAAATTTCAGAAATGCTTGAAACTTCGATATTTCGAAATTTAAGGATGCTAATTTACACAAAATTTATACTAACAACATTTCCTTGAAAAGAAGTAATATTACTGTGGAATTTTGTAAAATGGGCGTGATACCGCCCACATATAACTATACAAGTTTATCGAAGATGTTTGAAATAGGGATAAACCAACCCCTGCTTATCATGTAGGGGTAGTTTTCAGAAAGGTGAAAAAAAACTATATTTAATAATTGCGCCAGGTATCTTACTTAGACTTAGACTTAGTCTTTTTTACTGGTTTATTTTTTTGTATGTATGTTATAACATAACTTTGGACCACGTTAACCGATTTTTATAAGCTTTTTGAAGGAAAGGTGTTACCTCACAGGTGGTCCCATATTTATTTGGTTTAAATCCGATCATTGGATCATAAAGAAACTAACGTTAATCTTAAGTTTTTATATGGGAATTGAAGTCGGTTTTGTTTTTAGCACAGAAATTAGTTGTTGTTTATCATTTGATATTGGATTGAAACATGATAAAAACGTTACAAGGTAAATTCATTCTCTTAATTTGTCGGCCATGATTTTTTTCCGATGTTTTCCAGCATTTTAAACTCATATAAAATTGAAAAAATTAAATTGTTCACAATTGTTGTTGTTTGAGTTTGAAAATGGGAATGTGTGTGTGAGTTTGAGTTTTGAATTTTTAAATTATATTGCTGGCAAACGTCAGACTGCCTCTCAATGGTTTTACCTTGTTATTTTTTTTATCATGGGTTGAACCCATGGTACAATAATTACAGGTATTATCTTCCCAGAGAGTTTTGCTTCACATCGAAATTCGTGCTCCCTTATTTTATTTTGACGCAGTTCAGTGTTGATTCCATGATACAAATATTTAAAGGTAGTTTCATTTCTTCTTCTTATCAGCCATTGCTCCCATTTGACGTAAACTGTGACTTTTGACGTTGTCTTTTAAATTGAAGCTACCATATTCTTTGAAGAAACTAAAAAGTGGTTTTTTACTTAAAAAAAAATAAAATATGCCAAATTATTTCAAGGAATATATTTTGAGCATCATTTTATAGCGAGCTTTTAGTGGTTTATTTCTAAAACGAATTATAAAACGGAAGGCTAGTAAAATACTCCTATTGCATTGCGTAATGCACATGGATAATCTATTTGTTTATGCAATTATTTTCATCATTATTTAATACGATTAGCTGCATATTTCGCCACGTGCATGGTAACTTCACCAAGGTGTTGTTTGCTTGTTCCAACAGCCTTTCGGCGGAAAATTTTCAGCCTCGTGACGGATGTGCCCAATCTAAGCGAAACGCTGCACCAGCAGCAGTTTATCTGTCTATAAACTATAACAAGGAGCTCTAAGAATTTGTAAATTTTTTTACCTCCCTCTAAGTTTATGCTTCCATAGTGCTTTCATTGACGATAAGCTACTTTTTAACTATTCCTTTGTTCATAATAAAAATAATAGATTGGCGCTTACACATATGTTAGTGTTTGGCCGAGCTTCTCCTCGGACTTGTGGCGTGCGCCTTGATGTATTCACACAAATCGGAGGGACCTACAGTTTTACGCCGACGCCGAACGGCGATTGTATTTTTATGGGAAGCTGTTTTTCATGGCAGAAATACACTCGGAGATTTGCCATTACCTGTCGAGGGACGACCGCTGTTAAGAAAAAACGTTTTTTTTGCGATGTTGGTTTGACCAGGACTTGAACCCAGCTGTTGATGAGTGAAAGCGCGCACTGCTTACCACTACATCACAGCGGCCGACATATTTGTTCATATGTCCTCTAAAAAGGATCCAAATTAAAGTAACATCCTAATATCTATAATAATATCTCATGGAACACTGCATATAATGTCAATTTTTTTGCGGTAAGCTAATTAAAGGTATTTTAAATTAATACTCACTTATTAACAGCTATGCTAATACGATGAATTAAGTTAATTTACCTTGCGTGTTGTTATTTTTTAATACATAAAAAGTCCTTTAAAAAGTAATAAAATTTCCAAAACAATAATTTGTTGAGGTGGCAGTGAAACTCGAGCAATTTACGAAAAGTATAAACGTCATAAGCACAGTTTATGTAACAAAATTTCAAAGTGAAAATACCTTCTTTTTTTGAATCATGGTTGATTCTCTTACTTTTATTTGGCTTTGCTTTTTGTTTTCGCTCAATTTATTTTTTATAATTTTCCAAAACAAAAAAAAACGTTTAAAATGAAGTGAGCCATACAAATTTTGAATTTGAATTTATTTACTAAGCAAATATTTTTTTTGGCTTTTGCAAATTAAACAAATCCTCTGCAAGAAGGTTTGTTTAAAAAAATACGTGTACATGCGTGGTATATGGGGTATGGAAATATCCCTTTTACCTAGCAGCAGTGGCGTAGCCAGGGGGGGATAGATCCCCCCCTTCGTCATTGAACTACAATTATTTACTTTTGAATTAATAACACAATACAATTTTATCCTTTGATTTAAATTTTTTTTTTATTTCAGACGGATGACAAATTATCTTTTAATGAATATATGAGTAGTCCACTTGCAAACAGCGTTATGTGATTTTATAAAAGTAAACCATAAATTAAAAAAAAAACGTCTACGACAACAAGTAACATCCGAACTGTATCTTTTTTTATTACCTGAAAATTTGGATAAATAAGAGCCTAATACCATTAAAAAAATAAAATTGCAGTATGGTAGATTTGCAAATTTTATATTTAAAAATTTAATATTGCAAGTTTTGAAACAGTAACTTTTACATAGCTAGCTTTTTTTAGCTTTTCGCGTTCTCTCCTCTAGGAAGATTGGTTTGCTTCTTTTTTGCGACCTCTTCCACTAGGCACCGAAACTACCACGTTTTCTTGCAGTTTTCTAAGTTCATACGAAGAGGAGACATTTGAAAGTGTATAAATAAGTATTATAGCGACTTTTGCAAGAGTAGTTAACATTTCATGCTATTTTTTTCAGATTATAGAAACATTTTTCACTCTGCTGTTGGTGGACATGAAACCCACCAAAAACTAAAAATCTAAAAAAAAATTTACATAACGCACTTTGCAAGTGGACTACTCAATTGTTGAATATGCTATCTTATTTGTCCCTTCTTTTTATACCATTAAGGAGCGGCTGAATGGTTTAACGATGTTAGCGGTACATAATGATGTGCCGATTACAACACAAGAAGTAATTGAAAAAATGTGTGTTAAGCAACGAAGATTAAAAATCGCTTTATAAGTAATAAGATTTTGTAGACTTGTACATAAATAAATGTAAATAGATACGCGTAAATATATAAATATGCAGATATATTCAAAGTGTAAAAACTGAAGTGTATACTAACGAAACTTCTACAAAACAAAACTGGACTACACACTAATTAATTAAAATGGTGTAGTAATTTAATTTTTTTAATTTAAATAAAGCATGAACTCCCCAGGGAATAACCGAGTAGACAAAAAATATATAACGGTAGAAATGGCACATACATACATATATGAAAGAATGCCCACAGGCGACGCACTATAGGCAAAACACGAGTTTTTTTTTTAAATCGTAGATTTTCGCTTAGAAAAGAGATAATAGAATGCAGCATTTAACCCTTTAAAGCAGAGTCTGTCATATATGAAACGCTTTTTAACTCTATCAAGGCAGAGGAAAAAGATTCTCAATATGCTTTTGAACGTGCTTTTTCTCATGTTGACGTAGATATTAATCGTAGAAAATTGTTCCATAGTAAAATAATAATAAAAAAAAATAAATAAAAAAATAATATTAAAAATAAATAAAAAATAAAAATAAATAAAAAGTACGTTGAAAACATATTGAGAACCATTTTGCCTCTGCCTTGAAAGGGTTAAAAAGCGTTTCATATATGACAGACTCTGCATTAAAGGGTTAAATGCTGCACTTTCGTAAAGATATCGACCAGTATAACCATTTTTGTTATATACATTTTTTTGTGAAAGCTGATAGTTTACGAGTTATTAGAGTTTAAAGGTAGCTTTTCTTTTTCCAATCTGGCCACTCGGGTACAGCATCCAATGTCCCAAAAATCGGGTCTTAAGATAAAATAAAGAGAAATCTTTCCGAAACAGTGCTAATGGTGTATTAAATATAGTGTTTTCTAGTGGAATGGGAGCCAAAATCCAAAATGAAAAAAAGTGAAATTTTGAACGGTATTTTGAGGGTCAAGTTATTGTTCTTCTCTATAGTTTTCCTATATTATATGATCATTTATCTTCACGATAAAAAATTTTTCATTCCATTATCTCTTTTCTAAGCGAAGATCTACGATTTTGAAAAAAAACTCGTGTTTTGCCTATAGTGCGACGCCCCTAGCCATTGTGTATCACAACTTTAAGTTATCGATGCAAATTTTTTAAATCCCCCCCTTCGCCAAATCCTGGCTACGCCACTGCCTAGCAGTAAACCTTTTAGTGTGGGCAACAATGAGGTTTTTCAAATAAGGCAGATCGGAATATGCGCTCTCTGGGAAGACAATACCTGTAATTATTCTACCATGGGTTGAACCATGGTGGAATTATATACCTACAGGTCATGATACAAAAATTTGAAGGTAAAACCGCTGCGACCATGATACAAAAAAGAAGGTAGTTCCATTTAATGACATTCGTTGTTGTTGTTAACCATTTGACTTATAATAAAATTATGACATTTCATCAAATTCATGCTACCTGAGCACTAGAAAAAATATTTTTTTTTAAAGCAGAAGATTTTATCAGTACATTAAAAGATGTGGAATATGATGGACTTGAAAATTGTGCCGGCTACATAGTTTCGAAAATGGGGTTGATGACTAGGTTTCCGAACGCATGAGAAAGTGATCAAAATTATACTTCCATATCGTCGTTTAAAGTACAAAACCGCGTATCGTCGTTCTGAAAAACCGCGTAACTGACATTTTTTGCCAAAAATCGGATTTGTTCACACAAGCTCTTGGCTCAAGCCTGAAATATACTAGCCAGAAATGTGATTGCTTTATAAAAAAGATAACCCTTTTGAAATATGAGTGTTTTTACTCTCTAGAAAATAATTTATGCAACGTCATATGGCAGTTTTGCATTTTGTTGATACGCGGTTTTGTACTTTATACGACGATATGTTAATTGTTTATCGGAGGGCGGTCTGTTCAAGCCGACTTCAAGTTTTTTGTATACATTAGAAACTTTAAGTTCAAAATTTGTGAAAGCTAATTTTTTGCAAAATCTGATGAGAAATTTAAAAGTGAATTTGAACCTAAATATAAAAAGTTTTTTTTGGGAAGAACATTCTTTAGAATTAGATTTTTAGATCGCAAGATTGCATTCAAAATAAGAAAACGAAAAAATAACAGCATAATGCGCGCGTGGTTTTTATTCAGCCTTATCATGAGTTTCATTTTCTCCTAACCGGTTCGCTTTTCACTTTTCACATGGTTTTACTATGGGCGGATGACAAATTTTCGAGTGAATTTTTTTTCAGGCGAAAATCAGAATAGGGCAGATTATAAAATAAATAGAACAATTACGATAAAGTCTTCAATAGTCTATATTTTATATATTTTTAATAAAAATAGTGCGAGCTACGTAAGTATAAAAAATTACCAAGTACTGATGATGGTTTTTGATTTGAAATATTATTTCATTGGTATAAATATTGGAAGGAAAATACTTTATTTATTGTCTTAAAATTACCAAAGTGCCAAGGCCGATGATAATACTTACAATTTATGAAACTTCAAAAAATTGTATTATGCGCCAAAAGTTGTATCATGGCTGAGACATAGTGAAATAATATAATGGCTGCGTTTCTTTATACATTCCGGATAATCCCATTTCACAGCCGGAATAAACAGAATGCGTTTGAAATATACGTTGACATATCATCAGGAACGTTCTAAAGAATAAGTAAACAAAAAAGTTTATTCCAAACGTTCAGAATGAATAAAGAAATGCAGCCAAAGTGTAACAGGTAACTGACGTCTTCATATTTGAAAGCAAAATTTAATTTTGTTATTATTTTTTCTTTCATTTCTGGTGTTAACCCTTGGTTTTGTTGCATACCACTGTCCAATTTGTGCTTAGATCCTCAACCTTCCGGACTGAAAACACCAATACTACAACGCTATGTGTGCTTTTGCACAAACTGCAAGAATTTCTTGGCATTTTTTCTTTAGTTTTTTATTCAAATAAAAAAAAATACATAAGTTCTCACTCAAAAGGGTTAACGTGAAAGTCAAATCAAAAAAAATTTTCTGATAATAAATTGTCAAATAAGATTACCGGAATAGAATGTCATTGTCACTTGATATTTTTATTATTACCTTCCTTTTATTAGTTCGGGATGTAGCGATTTCTATTCTCAATGAATCAGAATGAAAAGAGAAATCGATTAAGCGGCGACTGTCTGTCCGTCCGTCCGTCTGTGCACACGATAATTCGAGTAAAAATTGAGATATCTTAACGAAACTTGGTACGTGGACTTCTTTTGGGCGTAGGACAGATGGTATTGAAAATGGGCGAAATCGGACAATAACCACGCCTACCTCCCATATAACGGTTATTTTCAGAAATACGAAAAGTGCGATATTTTAGTAACTACTACAGATAATTCACTCAAAATTGATATTTACAATGAGTTTTAGACGAAAAATAAGGATATTAAAACATTTTGGAAAATGGGCGTAGCCACGCCCACTTATGGTTACATGTGTATATCTTCGTAACCGCTGCACCAATTTCTTCCAAAATTGGCACAGTTGTTGGTCCTGGTACAGCATACCAAATGGCCGAAAATTTTTAAAATCGGACAATAACCACGCCCACATCCCATATAACGGTAATTTAAGAAAAATACGAAATCCTCGATAAATCAGTAAACATTAAAGCTATTTTTTTCAAAATTGATGGTTGCAACAATTCTTAACAAAGAAATATGTTTGTGATAAAATTTTGGAAAATGGGCGTGGCACCGCCCACTTATGATCACATATATATATCTCGGTAACCGTTTTGTACCAAACTCGGTACGGTTATTGTGCTTGCCACGTAAAAGCAAACCGTTGAAAATTGTTGAAATCGGACTAAAATGACGGCCGCTTTTCATATAACGGTGAATTTCAGAAATATTTGAATTTTCAATATTTCGAAATCTAAGGACGCTAATTTACTTAAAATTTATACACCCCGGCTTACCATCTAGCGGTAGCTTTCGGAAAGGTGGAAAACATATAATTAATACTTGCGCCGGGTATTTAATGTTCGGCTCCGCCCGAACTTAGACTTTCTTACTTGTTAAAGTATAATTTTATTTCACTATGCGCTGAGAGGCAGCCTGAACATTTTTGAAGTTTGCTAGCATAACAAAAATGTTTTCAAATTTTCAATCTCACAAATACAGTCTCACTTTCAGTCTCAAATAAAAGAACATTTGAATATTTTCATCTACTTTCTTTTTGTCTGCTTTTATTTGGCATTCAAGTTGCTCTGAAAATTTAATTTTATAAATGAGTTAAACTTCAAAAAATATATAATGGCCGACAAATTGAACGAGCGGTTTTACCTTTAAATATTTGTATCATACTTACAGGTCAGAGCTGTGAAACTGTGAAATCATTTAAAATTTTAATCATGAAATATTTACAAGTATGATTTCATTCTTTTTCCTTTTGTCTGGTAGTGCGGCTTATATTTTTATCAATCTATAATCATTAAAAAAATGTATTTCACACAGCAAGGTGGTAAATACCTAAATGAAAAACTGAGAATGCTGAAGTAAACAGAATTCAATACTAAATTAGCTTCCAGATGAATGAACACTTTGCTATGTGTGCATTATCTAATTCAGTGCCAATCAAATTTTATACACTAAGAAAAATATGTAAGTTTAGATCAGGCCTGCTCATTAACGTTAATTTTATCAATAAACGAAAATACAAAATCGTTTTTGCTTTTTACATTGATAATGTAAACGTCATGTGTTTATCAAAAAATTTCGTTTTGCTAGTTATCAGAAAAATATGTGAACAACAATTTTGTTTCGTTGATTATCAAAAAAAATATCAAAGAAGAAAAATTGTTTCTGCAGCAACCAAAAAAATTTAATAAGCAGGCAAATTTCATTATTCGATGGAATTGTGGGAACAATGGGTCGTAGAAAAGTGGTAGTAGAGTCAATTTTAGTTAAAAGATGTGCCCACCAGCTAAGCGTAAACGATGTCTTTAAAAATGAAGAAACTAAAAACTCCTTTAGAGAATACTGCTATGTAGTGAGAAAGATGCGGACGCCAGCAATGCACAGACTGTTATCGTCACAAGATTTATTACCTCTTGGATTGAGAATGAAGACTACCTTGACATTTTTCCAAAGGAGTGGGGACGTGGCCAAATTCTAGACAGGCTCTAAAGGCTCTTATTTGAGCCCCTATAATATAAGCCTGTCTCCTCCATGATTTAGCAATTTTTGATACACACCATGTGGGCGCGGGTATTTTGAAAGTCGTCAAAAGAGGCTAAAGGAAACCTCACTGACTCCTCAGTCACCACCTGTGATGCAATGTACCAGTTTAGTCTGGTGGCTCTTCCCGTCGCGCTATCCTCCACCATGGTTTCCAAGAGAGTTTTGTATGTGTCTAGCATCGACGTGGTATAAGTTCCATCAGATTTTCTAAGAGCATCCAGCCTAACTGTCAGATCCTGTTGAAGTACCTTACACAGCCTGGCAGACTCTTTTATGTTGTCGATATCATTGCAGAAGTCGTTATAAGAGCATAATTTTGACATGCGAATTTGCCTCTTATATTCCCTCTGCGCGTTATTATATTCGGACCAGTCCTCCACTCTACGGGGTTTTAAAGCCCTATTCCGAAGTTTTCTGGACCTTTTTCGAAGTATGGTGAGTTCAGTGTTCCACCAAGGGACCGCTTTTCCATGCCTGCTTCTTGACATATTTTCTCAAAACAACCAATCAAACTAGTCGTTACTTCGCGGGTCGCCTCATAAATCGATTTAATATTTTTGAGTTTAGAGAGATTTGGTATTCTCGTTTCAAGGAACCAACCAAACTTGTCCCAGTCCGCCTTTCGAGGATTCCGACCTTTTTACTACACACTATACCACAGAAACTTTTTCAATTATAGAAGCATTCTATGATAACTGCGATATGAAAGCCACTGTAGCAGACTATTGGGAATCAAAAAAAATTATTCACAGTCCCTTGTACCAACCATATAAAATTATACATGCAACTCCCGCTACTCTAATTAGCGTACAGAGAGCGTTTTCGACTTTAAAATACATTATTAATGACCAAGGAACGGATTTTATGGAAATTGCATTTTTTTCTGCTAAAGAGATAGAGTATATTCGATTAAGAATGTCCACGATTTAGCTTTCCCTGATTCCATATATACACATTTGAAGTTTCCTTTTTTTGCCTTTTTTAAGATATTTGCCTTTTTTGCCTTTTCTACCTTGAAAAAAGTGATTATAGCATTTACAATTTTTTTTTAAGATTAAAAAATATTCACATGCCCATGCGGCTTATAGAAGCGCAGGGACCTCTTGCCAAATTGTTTTTGAAAAAATTCAAAGCCGTTTTCTCAGCTAACGTAGGCTTGAAGACAATAAGGGGTGTGGATAAAATTGTAAAGGGCGAAGAAAGCGCCCTTATTTCTGATAATATGAACGTTTCAAACGTTCCATATTTAAATTGGGCTCCACTTGTATCAACTTACGTCGAGCGCACATTTAGTACATTCAAGGCTTTTCTTCGCGAAAATCTAATGAAAATGCTGCCAGAAAACTTCAAAATGCATCTTGTGGTTCAATGTTACTACAACTATATAGATTAAAGTTTTATGAGTTAGAAACTCGAAAGGATAAAATAGTCAAAGATTCAAAGTACAAATTTTTCATATAATGAAACTAGTTCATAGTTTTTCTCTTTTTACTTGATATATAAGCATTTCTAAAATAAATATATTTTTTGATTGTTCTTCGTATTATCTGTCTTTTTTTAGTGCCTTATTTTGCTTTTTTTGCAATACCTGTTTTGGCCTTTTTCGCTATTTTGTTTTGCCTTTTTTGGCTTTTTTGCAATACCTAGTGCCTTTTTCTGCCTTTTTCGCTATTTTGTTTTGCCTTTTCCAGCCTATTTCGTTACTTTATTTTGCCTTTTTTATAGGTTTTTAGGTCCTAAAAATCCGTTCCCTGTTAATGACTATAGGTCAGATTTGAGTGATGATGTCACTGAAGACATACTAATGGTGCGCCTCAATTAGTTTTCGCATAATTTGTTAACAGCGTTTTGTTAACTAGTTGTCAATTATTTAATAAAAACAATTCGCATAATGCTATGTTTTCCTACATAAATTCTGCTACCCAACTCTTATTATAAGATACAAATCTATGGCATACAATTTTCTTCTTAAATAATGAAACAAAAAAAATGATATTTCCTTTTTGATAACCAACGAAACGAAATTTTTTTGTTAACATTTTTTGATAACTAACGAAACTAATTTTCTTTTCATATTTTGGTTATTGATAATAAGCAAATGCAATTATTCGTTAAGTTGTTTTTTTTTAAATAAATAACGAAATGAAATTTTTCGTTTATATAGTTATGCAGCCCTAGTTTAGATGAGGAATATTGAGGTGTATGAACTTTAAAACGATATTGACATAGGGTCGCGTATCAATGCACAGCGGCCGCGCGTCCTAAGCCATGTCCTACGAATGGGTGCTTATGCTTGGACTCCTCCATGGTACAATAAAAACAGGTAGAAGCCAATTTGACGTCAAACCTACAAAAGTCAAAGTTCTCAGCAGAGTAAAAATTAAAATGAGCGTGTGTAAGGAAAAATAAAAAAATACATTTCACTGGTTGACGTTTTTAAGTAAATTTGAAATTTATTTATTTTCTTTAGTTAAAATTTGTTAACTTGTATGTTGTTTTCTGTTTTTGATTTATGAGTTGCAGTGTTGTTGGAGGGACTTTTCGGCATAAGGGTCATAGGAACAGCACTAGGCATCAAACGTGCATTTCCTGTACCTCCCGGGTACAGGCTCCTTTAAAAAATTTAACGCACAGCAAGGCATTTCGCTGCAGCTCTGCCCCGCAGTTGCTTTCGCAACGCTTCTTATGCGAAGGACATTGAGGCATGTTAAACAAAATTAGTGGTATCTGCTTTATATTTAACACCACATAAAAAACAACGCTTCAGCATTTTTAACACATACACTAAGTATAAACCGCACAAAACTACAAAACATCAATAGTTAATTAAAATATGTTATTAACGAACATTCAAAAAAAAAAACAACTATATGACATTCAAAGCATAACGAAATATAGGAAATAAAAGAAAAACAAGTTGAAGTTTAAAGGTTTGGTTCTCATGAGAGCAACGTCATTTTGGCTTCTGTCTGTATTTATGTGCCTTGGGACTCCTCCACTCATAACACGCAGCTTGATTCACATGAACATATTGTACAAATTTATAATTTTGGCTTTTTAAAAAACTGAGTGCTGAATGTTACAAGACACTTAGTATCTATAATTTTTTTCTTTAAAAGATAGGGAAATATGCAGAACATGAAATAATGATGCATAACAACCATCGAATTATAGCAGCTTTCATCATCCAGTCCATGGTTTACCCACATACATATAATGTCCTTTTCAAAATACACAAGTGCCCATTTTCGGGCGGCCATCCTTTATGACCAGTTCTTATTTGTAAAAAACAATATTTTCATTTCACAATACCAGGCGCTCATACATATGAAGTAACAAGTTTTCTATTTCTACGTACAAATTTCACAAATCAATTGGTCTGCATGCTGGAGTTTCAGCTCTGTAAATGAGAAACTAATAGCGTTTTCTTTTCTCGCAAAAAGGCTGCACTTATTCTGCCCTGTTTTGGCGCTGTCAAATTTTTATGTTCTTTTCTCAGCCTTTTCCCAGAATATTGTGTTCTTTTCTCAGCAGTTTGCGCTCTGATTCGGCGAAAGTGCCGCCTTTTCTGCCCTCAAAAAAATTTGAGGGTGAGAGAGTTACGCTTGTAAAAATAAAAATATTTTGCGTATCATATTTTCCTATTAAATTAATAAAAGAAAATGGAAGTGAATAATTTAGTTTTAAGTTCTATAAATCAACTTGTAAGGGAGCTGGCGGAGTCATCGTCGTCCTCATCTGAGGATGAAATGGATGCACTTGTGCTTGGAAGGGACTTTCAGCCTAGAGTGGAAGACTTCATAGGAAATGTGGTTGTTTTGTACTCTGATTCAGATGTAAATAACGCTATAACAATAAAAAGTTTAATTTTTTTTTAACACATACATACATTTTACAGTTTAAGAAAAATTTCCGTATTAGTCGAGGACTTTATGAGTACCTGGTAGAAAGGTACACCTTAAGTACGTGGTACACATTAAGGAGTTATAAGGGAGGAAGACGGCAAACAACTGCGGAAACACATATACTTTCATTTCTATGGTAGGCTAAATGAAATAATTTAACAGAAAATGAATATATATAAATATTTTTTAATCAGGTTTGCTGCAAATAAAACTACTTTTAGGGGAAGTTAGAAATCTTTTCGACATGTCGTTGTCAATCATGTACTACACTTTCGACAAAGTTTTGAACTTCTTTGTAAAAGACGTTGCCCCAGAAGCGATAAGGGTTCCAATCGAAACTGAAGATAAGGAAGCAATCACAAATGAATTAAAAAATGAACGTTCTTCTTCTTCTTTTTTGGCGCTGTAACCGCCTAAGCGATTTTGGCCGAGTTCAGCAAAGCACGCCAGTCGTTTCTCCTCTGTGCCAACTGACGCCAATTGGAAACGCCAAGTGAAGCCAAGTCCTTCTCCACCTGATCTTTCCATCGCAGTGGGGGCCTCCCTCTTCCTCTGCTACCACCAGCGGGTTCCGAGTTGAATACTTTCAGAGCTGGAGCGTCGGTGTCCATTCGAACGACATGACCAAGCCAGCGGAGCCGCTGTATTTTAATTCGCTGCACTATGTCCATATCGTTGTAAAGCTCATACAGCTCATCGTTCCATCGTCTGCGGTACTCGCCGTCGCCAACGCGTAAAGGCCCGTAAATCTTCCGCAAAATCTTTCTCTCAAACACTCCAAGAGCCGCCTCATCGGATGTTGTCATTGTCCATGCTTCTGCGCCATATACCAGCACGGGCATGATGAGTGACTTATAGAGCGTGGTTTTCGTACGTCGAGAGAGGACTTTACTCCTGAATTGCCTACTCAGTCCAAAGTAGCACTTGTTGGCAAGAGTGATTCTACGTTGGATTTCAATGCTGACATTATTATCGGTGTTAATGCTGGTTCCCAAGTAAACGAAATTCTCTACTTTCTCGAAATTGTAACTGTCAACAGTGACGTGGGTGCCAAGGCGCGAATGTGCTGACTGTTTGTTTGATGACAGGAGATACTTCGTCTTGTCCTCGTTTACCACCAGACCCATGCGCTTTGCTTCCCTATCCAACTTGGAAAAGGCAGAACAGACTTCGCGGTTTTTGTTACCGATGATGTCGATGTCATCGGCATAAGCCAGCAATTGCACGCTCTTGTAGTAAATTGTTCCTGAGCGGTTCAGTTCTGCAGCTCTTATTATCTTCTCCAACATCAGATTAAAGAAGTCACATGAAAGGGAGTCGCCCTGTCTGAAACCCCGTTTTGTGGCGAACGGCTCGGAGAGGTCTTTTCCAATTCTGACGGAGCTGGTGGTATTGCTCAACGTCATTTTACACAGCCGTATGAGTTTTGAGGGGATGCCAAATTCAGACATAGCGGCGTATAGGCAACTCCTTTTAGTGCTGTCAAAAGCGGCTTTAAAGTCGACAAATAGGTGGTGAGTGTCGATCCTTTTCTCGCGGGTTTTTTCCAAGATTTGGCGTATTGTGAATACCTGGTCTATGGTGGATTTGCCAGGTCTAAAGCCACACTGATAAGGCCCAATCAGTTCATTGACGGTGGGCTTCAGTCTTTCACACAATACGCTCGATAAGACCTTGTAACCTATGCTTAGAAGGCTGATCCCGCGGTAGTTGGCGCGAATGGCGGGGTCACCTTTCTTGTGGATTGGGCAGAGCATACTTAAATTCCAGTCGTCGGGCATGCGTTCATCTGACCATATTCTGCACAAGAGTTGATGCATGCACCTTATCAACTCCTCGCCGCCGTACTTGAATAGCTCAGCTGGCAGGCTGTCAGCTCCAGCGGCTTTGTTGTTTTTCAGCCGCGTTATTGCTATACGTACCTCGTCATAGTCAGGCGGTGGAACGTCGACTCCGTCATCATCGACTGCGGGCTCGGGTTCTTCTTCTCCACAACTTTCCGTGCTGCTACCATTTAGTAGGGCGGAAAAGTGTTCCCTCCATAATTTAAGTACGCTCTGGACATCAGTTACTAGGTCGCCATTATTGTTCTTACAGGAGTGCGCCCCGGTCTTTAAACCTTCCGTAAGTCGCCTAACTCTCTGGTAAAATTTTCGGGCATTCCTCCTGTCGGCCAGCATTTCAAGCTCTTCGCACTCACGTATTTCTGCCTCTCTCTTCTTGTTGCGGCAAATACGTCTCGCTTCCCTCTTCAGATCCCTATAGCGGTCCCACATAGCGCGCGTTGCGCCCGATCGCAGCGTGGCCCTGTAGGCGGCATCTTTTTTCTCTGCAGCTTCCTGACACTCCTCATCGTACCAGTTGTTCTTTCGGGCTCGCTGAAATCCGACTACTTCTTCGGCGGCGGTACTTAATGAGCGGGAAATGTGGTTCCACTGCTCGCATATGTCGGTTTGTTGAAGAGTGCTCTCTGAGAGCAGGTGTGAGAGTCGAGTAGCGAAAGCGCTGGCTGTCTGTTGTGATTGCAGCTTTTCGACGTTAAGCTTTCCTTGCATATTTGGGCGCACATTTTTTGCTGCACATAGGCGGGTGCGTATCTTGGCTGCAACAAGATAGTGGTCCGAGTCGATGTTTGGGCCTCGGAGTGTGCGTACGTCTAAAACACTGGAAGCGTGCCTTCCGTCTATCACAACATGATCGATTTGGTTTCTCGTTTTTCGATCCGGAGACAGCCAGGTAGCTTGATGGATCTTTTTATGCTTGAACCTAGTACTGCATACTACCATGTTTCGGGCCCCGGCGAAGTCGATCAGCCTCAATCCGTTGTCGGACGTTTCGTCGTGGAGGCTGAATTTTCCGACGGTGGTTCCAAAGATCCCTTCTTTGCCCACCCTGGCATTGAAGTCGCCAAGCACGATTTTGATATCATGACGGGGGCAGCGCTCGTACGTGCGCTCCAAGCGCTCATAGAAGAGATCCTTGGATGCCTCATCCTTCTCTTCCGTCGGGGCATGGGCGCAGATGAGCGAGATGTTGAAGAATCTCGCTTTGATGCGGATTGTGGCTAGACGCTCGTCCACCGGGGTGAACGACAGTACTCGGCGACGGAGTCTCTCTCCCACCACAAATCCAACTCCGAATTTGCGCTCCTTTACATGGCAGCTGTAGTAGACGTCGCAAGGCCCCAGACATTGTTTGCCTTGCCCCGTCCAACGCATTTCTTGGATGGCGGTGATGTCAGCTTTTGTCCTTACGAGGACGTCAACCAGCCGGGCGGAGGCACCTTCCCCATTAAGGGTCCGGACGTTCCAGGTGCATGTCCTCAAATCGTAGTCCTTTAAACATTTGCTGTGGTCGTCATCATAAGGGGGGGTCTCATCCGAGGCTTTGCCTTCTTCTTCACTGGAAGTGGTTTTTAAGT
The DNA here is from genome assembly GCF_001687245.7 of Rhagoletis zephyria. Taxonomy (NCBI): domain Eukaryota; kingdom Metazoa; phylum Arthropoda; class Insecta; order Diptera; family Tephritidae; genus Rhagoletis; species Rhagoletis zephyria. Next base: position 205,737 of record NW_016157436.1, read on the forward strand.
GGCGGGTCCCAAGCCCAGCGCACAACCCATTGCTGGGACGGGGGTGGTTTCGCAACCAAATACACGTTTATATAGCGAGCCGCTTGCTCCAAGCAGACACCCGCTTGCAGCCGCCCCTACTGGTGAACAGACGCTGAAGACTTCAGTGAGCCCTTAAACCGAATAAGTCAGAGTGGCCCCACCGAAGCTCCCTCTCTTTCTGCCGTGACCCAAGGCTCCACTCGGATTGGTTACCGCATCTCGCACATGGGTTGCTCACGTTGCCCAGAGTGCGCGAACGAGGACGCAAGAGTCGGGATTGAGTATAGCCATGCAACTGTAACTGCATACCCAGCGCAATGACTATACCCCATTGCACT
>NW_016157436.1:208896-211779 GCF_001687245.7 Rhagoletis zephyria
GGGGTGGTTTCGCAACCAAATACACGTTTATATAGCGAGCCGCTTGCTCCAAGCAGACACCCGCTTGCAGCCGCACCTACTGGTGAACAGACGCTGCAGACTTCAGTGAGCCCTTAAACCGAATAAGTCAGAGTGGCCCCACCGAAGCTCCCTCTCTTTCTGCCGTGACCCAAGGCTCCACTCGGATTGGTTACCGCATCTCGCACATGGGTTGCTCACGTTGCCCAGAGTGCGCGATCGAGGACGCAAGAGTCGGGATTGAGTATAGCCATGCACCTGTAACTGCATACCCAGCGCAATGACTATACCCCATTGCACTCCAATGACTATACCCCATTGCACTCCAAAAAATGTACGTACACTTTCATAATCTACTTAACTTGCAGTATATATTTCTTTTTAATTCCAGATTGCTGGGTTTCCAAATGTCTTGGGCTGTATAGACGGCAGTTATATTTCGAGCAGAAAACCAAGACATAAAATACGCTCCACTTACGCGAACAGACACGATTGCGTGTCCATAACTTTGCATTTGTGATGCAAAGTTACGTTTTCTGGACGTATGTACAGAAGATCCAAGCAAAATTCACGACTCAAGAGTCCTGAAACTTTCCTTCATTGGAAAGGAATTGCCAAATGTATGTGCACCTAAGTACTACTTGCTGAGTGATTCAGCATATCCCCTTAGAGTGTATTTGTTGACATCGGTCAGGGATTATGGTAACTTAAGCGAAGTGGAGAGGTTGTACAACACGAAATTTTGTCAAACTAGGGTAAAAATTGAAAATGCGTTTGGGGTGCTGAAATCCCGCTTTCGGCAACTAATGCGCTTAGACTTCCACAACGTGGAGTCGATGGCGAAGTTTGTAATAGCATGCTGCACCATTCATAACCTTTGTATTGATAGGAACGACTTTATTGCCCTTGATGCAACAAATTGCCAGACTGAAAATATTTCCATTGAAAGAGGCGATAGGAGGGACTATTTGCTTACACAGCTGGGAGCCATAAAACGAAACGAACTGAAAGACTACTTTTTCCAACAACAAACAGATTGAATATAACAAAATGAATTCTTGTATTTTTTCAAAAATTTATTCAGGTAGTTCAAGTCTTTTCTTTCTGCGATCAAAATAATAGCATCTTAACATTTTGACCAGTTTTGACTATTTTTCTTTTGTTTATTTATTTTGTTTATTATTTGTTTATAAAAGTTTAGCTAGTTGTACAACAAACACCTTATAACTTCGCACTCCAAACTTAGTACAAAATTTACAAAAATACGGCAGGAAAAAAACAAATTTTTTTATAAAGATTCTATCTAAAAAGTTTGAAATTTTCGTGAAACTTTACAGAATTTTTATAATTTTTGTACGAAATTTGGAGCGCGAAGTCATGTGGTATTTACTGTACAACTGGCTAAACTTTTATAAACAAATAATAAACATTAAATAAACGAAAAAAAAATGGTCAAAACTGGTCAAAATGTTGAGGTGCTATTTTCTTACAGGCACTGTATATTCTAATATTTAAATATGTATCAAAGGTTTTTGCGAACAAATAAATAACTAAAAGTACTTCATAAAAACTAAAATATCACTTCAATTCTATTAGTTAGTATCAGTGTTGGCAAAATGTTAATCTGATTAACGATTAAAAATTAACGATTAAAATGTTAATCGCGATTAGCGGTTAAAATTAATTAATCGCTCGTCTCCTGCACAGAAACCACTTTCCTCTAGCAACATTTTTGCTTGTTGTTGGCACATCTACGCTTTTTGTTACTATCGCCTGGCTACTCATTTGAACTTCTGGTTCAATTGAGTCATCAATTCCGGCTATGGTTTCGAGCTCTTGGGCGAACTCGATTCTCTGCCTCTTGGCTCCAGACGTATGGTTGTTTTCTACCGCTGCTTTCTTCCTTTTTATCAAAGTTTTATACCTATCCTCTCATTGCTTTGCCGTTCTACCTTCTCTCTCTGTAGATATCCTCACCCACATTTATTTTTTGTTACGCATGGCTTTCATCGGACCAATTTCAGGCAGGTAGCTCCAGTACTTATCGAGCAGAAGTCGCGTTTATTTTTATTTTAATTTATTTTTATTCTTTGCAAAGCGAAGAAATTGTGTGCTATTTATACTTACTAATTATGCGCTTAATGCACAGGCTCTCATTTGTTTCCTCCTCCATTATAAATATTATTTCCTTTTATGTTTTAGTATAAATATTATTTCCACCGATCAATTCCAAAAAATAATAAACACACAAAGTACCAAACAGCTGATTTGTGACAGGGTAGCCTTTTATCTGTTTCATTCTCATATAAAGAACGCAGCATTTTCTCAGGTTTGAGGGCAGCACAAAGCAAGAGGTGCCATATAAAAGTTCGAAACTTTTTTTGAGAAAAGAAAACGCTATTAGACTTTCTTACTTGTTTTTGTTATTTTTTGGCCTTATAACAATTATATTCAACAATTTTTATTGAGCTCGAGGCCGTTTTTTATGAAAATTTGTTGTGGAAAAGCAACAATAATTTGGAAAAGTGGTAGAAGTGATAGCTATTTCGGAAATCACCACATTTCCTCATCAGACTTCTTTCAGTAGGCTTCGAACTGACTCAGCCAGTTGCCTATGCACCGTGCTAAGAACGCCTTGTAAATTATCGTTTGCTTTTTTCCACTATTTTAATTTTTTTGTTATGCCAACACAATCAAGCGCAGCTATTCCGCTGCAATTCACTTGATCATGTGGTTGCTGGTATTGTTGGTTTTTGCTAATAATTCTATTTTTAAAATGTTTAACTTTTAGGTGTGCTCGTCCTTAAGTTATTTGTTTTTTTGTTATTTTTTGGCCTTATAACAATTATATTCAACAATTTTTAT
>NW_016157436.1:213700-226352 GCF_001687245.7 Rhagoletis zephyria
CATAAGTAGGCGTGGCTACGCCCATTTGCCAAAATTTTTTAATATTCTTATTTTTCGTCTAAAACTCATTGTAAATATCAATTTTGAGTGAATTATCTTCAGTAGTTACTAAAATATCGCACTTTTCGTATTTCTGAAAATTACCGTTATATGGGAGGTAGGCGTGGTTATTGTCCGATTTCGCCCATTTTCAATACCATCCGTCCTATGCCCAAAAGAAGTCCACGTACTAAGTTTCGTTAAGATATCTCAATTTTTACTCGAGTTATCGTGTGCACAGAAGGACGGACGGACGGACGGACAGACAGTCACCGCTTAATCGATTTCCCTTTTCATTCTGATGATTTATGTATACATTTGTCTATATCTATCTCGATTCCTTTTGCCTGTTACAAACAACCGTTATGTGAACAAAGTTATAATACCCTTGTGCACAAGTGCGCTCGGGTATAAAAACGTTGCCCGTGGATTGGGCCTACTGTAGAAAACACGTTAAAAAAAAAACGCGGCGAAAAACTCTACCTCAGCGCTGGTGTGGCAATGAGTTTTACGGCGCATCCCGTACATTGCTATGCTTACCGCATTCCCGGCCGTGATCTAAGCGTCGTACAAAAAAAGGTAGGCACAAAAGTTTTGGAGAATGAAATTCTCTACAACCTTGGAATTTCAATATGCTATGTATTTTCAACAGAAATTGTCAAAAAATTGCAAAAACGGTGACAATGTAAAATTTTTTCGTAGTTTTTGCTAATTTTTTACAATAAAAAATGCTATTTTTAAAAAACCTTCTACATAACAAATGTGGAAAACTAACATATGTGGAAAATCTACATATGTATATGTATTTAACCATTTTTTATGAAAAATGAAAAATTAGCTTGCAAATCGCAAAAACCCCAAAAAAATAAAATCCAATATGGGGGAATGTTGCCAAATGAAATTTAGGGGCGAGACTGTGGATCCATGATCTACCTGTTAAATAGAAGTAAACTGCATCAAAAAATCGCTGTTACAATTTTCTTTTTTTAATTTTCCTACCAAATTTAACTAATTTTTCTGGGTTAATCGCTATGTTTCGCACGGTCCAGGCCGTGATCTAAGCGTCATACAAAACAAATGTAGAAATACAAGTTGTGAGGAATGAAATTCTCTACAACTTTTGAATTCCAATATGCTATGTATTTTCAACAGAAATTGTCAAAAAATGGCGAAAACCGTGGAAATGTAAATTTTTTGCAGTTTTTGCTAATTTTTTACAATAAAAAATACTATTTTGAAAAAACCTTTTATGTATTAAGTGTGGGAAATTAAATTCTCTACATATTTCTATATACCCATTTTTTACGAAAAATGCAAAATAAGTTTGCAAATTGAAAAAAACCCAAAAAAACTTAAATCCAAGATGGGGCAATGTTCCCAAATGAAATTTAGGGGCAAGACTGTGGATCCATGATCTACGTGTCAAATAGAAGTAAACTGCATCAAACAATTGCTGTTACAATTTTTTTTTAAGAAAAAGTCGAATCTTACTGGGCTAAGGGTAGGAGTACGATGTATTGTGGAACGATTTTCCGTCATCCCTTGTCAAATTTGGTTTGGAGACAAGCCAGTTTCGGCGTTGTGCCATCTTGAGTGTAATTTTTCGTTCTGAATAGTTCGTGTTTCCTTCCGCTTTTATGTATTCGTGTTACTATCTGTTTTAACTGTTATTAGGTCATGCATACCCATCTAAGTGCGTCCGCTTTTGTTTCATTATCTCGCGGGTAGGTGCTTTTTTTCGGTGTATGTTCCGCTATTTAGCAGGTAGGTGGTATTAGGTTGCTTGCTTGTGCCGGAAGATAGAAATCCGTTATTTTCATTTTCTTGGTTTCTGCGGCGTGGGTATGTATCTTCGCGTTGGGGTTTTTTCCAGGGGTCTTCTCATGTTTTCCGTACAGCATCTTGAGAGGTTCGAATATTACATCGGATACGGTGTTTGTTTGTTCGTTTATAATTCTCCCTTGAAAAGTTTTTTGCTTGTCTATCTCCATGTTTTCCAATATTTTCAAACGCCGTCCTTAATGCTGTTCGTGGAGGAGTTTGGCTGCCTTATTAATTTTCATTGGTGTACATTTATTTTCGAACATATGATTTGCGAAGTTTGATTCTGGTGTGACGCTTGGTTTTTGTGTTCTCTTATTGTAGTCTCTTATATGTTCGCGGAATCTTGTTTTAATCTTACGGCCAGTTTGCCCTATTTAGCTACACTTGGATTCACACGTTAATTTGTACACACCCTGTCTAGAGAGTCCTCTTCGTGTGTGCTATTGTTCAGTATCCTTCCGACGTTGTTCCTGGTTCTGAACGATGTGCGAATGTTGGATTTTAAAAAAACCTTGGCCAGTTTGTATGACATTTTACCCGTGTAAGTTAACACTGCCCAAGCTGTATCGTTGTTTTCCTTTCTTGTCCTTCCTTTTCCGTTTCGAGTCCATTCTAATTTTGTCCACCAGATCTTTTTTGTATCCATTGTAATAAAACTACATTTCAAAAGAGGAACAGTTCAGTTTGCGTGATTGCGTCGGTTTATGTTCCGTTATTTAGCAGCTATTAGGTTGCTTGCTTGTGCCGGCAGATAGAAATACGTTATTTTAATTTTCTTGGTCTCTGCGGCGTAGGTATGTATCTTCGCGTTGACGTCTTTTTCAGGGGTCTTCTCATATTTTTCGTACAGCATCTTGAGTGGTTCGAATATTACATCGGATACGGTGTTTGTTTGTTCGTTTATAATTCTCCCTTGAAATGTTTTCTGCTTGTATATCTCCATGTTTTCCAATATGTTCAAACGCCGCCCATTATGCTGTACGAGGAGGAGTTTGGCTGCCTTATTGAATATTTCTGCGTGGCTCTAAACAATTATTAAGACATTAAAAAGCAAAATGAAGTGTGCAGTGGCAAAGTGTAATAGTGAAAACAAAAGGAAAGCGTGCTATATAAGTTTTTTATCGTTTCCTACGGACGCAAAGCTGGCGAAAAAGTGGAAGCAGTTCTGCCGGGGAGGACATGCATTAAACACCAAATCGAGCTTTGTGCTATGTGTGTGAGCTATGAGCTTCTACATTGAACTATGTTGGCCTTTCCTTGGTGAATTGTCGTAGGTGGAAATATTGGTGAATGTAGACAGTTGCTGGNGGAGGTGTGAACTTACCCTTGTAAAATGTCACACAAACTGGCCAAGGTTTTTTAAAAATTTGGAATTTCAATATGCTACTGTTCCTTTTTTGAAATGTTCGCCAGCCCAAATTGACCCCGTGTTGCCATATGGCAACGGACTTAAAAAACACTTAAATTATATAGCATGCACGATTGTTTTTTATTGTTGCTTGTTACCAATAGAGTCACTAATGTTTTAACTAATTTTGTATCACTGTCACATTTTGGAAATAAAGAAAACACTTTCTATAAATTCATGCTTACTTCTTCATATATGACATTTTAATGGTTTTCTGCCACGTCTAATTTTGCTCAAAGAACACACTTGTACTACACTCGATAGACAGCAAGGATCTGACGGAAGCGTAAGCGTTTCGAAAAGTACAACTTTTAGCAATTAGTTAACGTACATATAAGCATTTTGAAGTAAGCGGTTTTTGTTTTACACCCTCTTAAACATGATGTGTTTTTCGTTGCTATGTGGCAACACGGGGACAATTTGGGTTAAATACAAATATGGAGAGAATTTAATACTTTTTATATAGAAGGTAATTTAAAACTAACATGTTTTATTGTAAAATATTAGCAAAAACATTTTACTATTTTATGGTTTTCGCAATTTCTTGATAATTTCTGTTGAAAATACATAGCATATTGAAATTCCAATATTGTAGAGTATTTTATTCTCTACAGCTTTTGTGCCCTCATTTTTTTTGTGTACGATGCTTAGATCACAGCCAGGAACGCGATAAACATAACGGTGTACGGGATGCGCCGCAAAACTCATTTCCAAACCACCGTTGCGGTACAGATTTTCGGCGCTTTTTTTTAACGTGATTTCCCCAGTAATGAAAGCAGATGAAGGTGATGTATTGTGGAACGATTTTCCGTCATCCCTTGTCAAACTTGGTTTGGATACAAACCGGTTTCGGCGTTGTGCCATCTTCAGTGTCATTTTTCGTTCTGAATAGTTCGTGTTTCCTTCCGCTTTTATGTATTCATGTTACTATCTGTTTTAACTGTCATTAGGTCATGCATACCCATCTAAGTGCGTCCGCTTTTATTTCATTATCTCGCAGGTAGGTGCTTTTTTTCGGTGCATGTTCCGTTATTTAGCAGGTAGGTGGTATTAAGTTGCTTGCTTGTGCCGGCAGATAGAAATCCGTTATTTTCATTTTCTTGGTTTCTGCGGCGTGGGGATGTATCTTCGCGTTGGGGTTTTTTCCAGGGGTCTTCTCATGTTTTCCGTACAGCATCTGGAGAGGTTCGAATATTACATCGGATACGGTGTTTGTTTGTTGGTTTATAATTCTCCCTTGAAATGTTTTCTGCTTGTATATCTCCAATGACATTTGAACTGCACAGTTAAAATGACAGTGTGAAATGGAGTTAGTAAGTGGTCGCCGAATTACGACACTTGATTTTGATGGACTAAACTACTTGCCCATTCAAATTGAAAAAAAAGTCGTTGTGCTGGTGAAGAATGTAAAACTATAGGCCTGTGCAAAATGTGATGTGGGTTTATGTTTAAAATGTTTTGCTACTTTTCATACTAAAAATTAACTTCTCCATCCGCTTTGTACGTACCATATGTTTCTATTATTTCATATTTTAACCAAATACTGTACTCTAACAATCCATCTGGAATACGCTCCGTGTTGCCATATGGCAACGGCCGATATCGGAAGAACTATACTACTCCCAAAGTTTTAGTCATATGTTTTCCGTTACTTTAACGTTACTTTTACCCTTTATATAGAAGAAATCAAAAAAATCTAAAAAAAAATTAATCTGGGACAATTTGGGTTAACCATTTTTTACGAGAAATGCAAAATAAGCTTGCAAATCGCAAAAAGCCAAAAAATAAAATCCAAGATCGGAATGTTGCCAAAGGAGCGATACTGGATCCATGATCCACGTGTCAAATAGAACTAAACTGCATCAAGAAAGGGCATCCACATTTTTTTTTTTTAATTTTCCTACCAAATTTATCTAATTTTACCGGGCTAATCGCTATGTTTGGCACGTTCCCTGCCGTGATCTAAGCGTCGTACAAAAAAACATTGGGTATTTAAGAAAGAAGAAGAATGCAACTCTTTACAACTTTGGAATTTCAATATGCTACATACATATGTATTTTCAACTGAAATTGTCAAAAAATGCCGAAACCCGTGACAATGTAAAATTTTTGTGCAGTTTTTGCTAATTTCTTACAATAAAAAATGCTATTTTTAAAAAACCTTCTATACAATAAATGTGGAAAATTAAGTTCTCTACATATTTTTGTTTAACCATTTTTTACGAAAAATGTAAAATAAGTTTGCATACCGCAAAAAAAAGACTGTGGATCCATGATCTACTTGTCAAATTGAAGTAAACTGCATCAAAAAATGCTGTTACAAATTCTATTTTAAGAAATAGTCTAATTTTACTGGGCTATTATGAATTTTGAATCGCTTGCTTATATTTTTTGGCACAACAGTACCTTGAAAGAGTGCCTACCTGAGTTGTCAATCACACCTTGTTTAATACACCTTGGGCATAACCGTAAAATTTGACAATACTCTCTGCCTTACCTTCGGTGATGTCCCTTTTACTAACACTGCAATATTGCCTATTTATTTATTTATTTATTTATTTAGTCTTGAAATTATTACATCTCTTACAGACTAGTTACAGGTTAAGATAGACTACCAACTAATTTAACAGGTCATTTAGTAGCATTTTAAATCTTTTTTCACAGAAGGAGAAGTCCAAAATTGAAGAATTTGGGAGCAAGTTAAACTCTTTAAGAGCTCTAACAATAGGAGCATTAGCCGCATAATTGGTCCTCGCTAGCCCAACGTAAAATGTGGCATGATTCCTTAAACAAATATTAGGAATAAGAAAAAATATGCGTTCAAGTAAAAAGGGGCAGTCAACCACCCCGGATATTAAATTAAAAATGAAAGTGAGAGATAGGAAGGTTCTCCTACAATTTAATGTCTTGAGATCAATAAGCATACATCTAGATTCATAAGCCGGAACAGGAAGTTCAAAATGAAGGGGGCGCAGAGCGTACTTAATAAAGACTTTTTGCACTCTCTCCAATCGACTTATATGACAGGAATAATACGGACGCCAAATGATAACAGCATATTCAAGCCGCGAGCGCACCAGTGAGGTGAAAAGTGTTTTTAAAGTATACGGATCCGAGAAATCTGAGCTGAAACGTCTGACAAAGGCCAGCATAGAGTAAGACTTAGATAAAGTATAATTAAGATGGCTTTGAAATGAGAACTTCGAGTCAAAGACCACCCCAAGATCAGTGATTTTGGAAACAATGCTTAGTTGTGAGCCTGCAATATAATATGAAGTAGGGATAGGAGAACGGGATTTGGAATAGGAGACATGGGAGCATTTTTTAATATTTAAGGGAAGCATATTTTTCTGGCACCAAGCTACAACATTGTCTAGATCACTCTGAAGCTTCAACGAGTCAGCGGAACACGTAATACTACTAAAAATCTTCATGTCATCAGCATACAAAAGAAATTTTGAAAATTTAAAGCAACTAGTAATATCATTGATGAAAATCACAAAAAGAATAGGCCCTAAAATGCTTCCCTGAGGAACGCCTGAAGAAGCAATGAAAGAGTACGACGACACCCCGTCAACTACAACTGAACAAGATCGATTTGAGAGATACGATTTGATCCAGCTTAAAAAACTTGAGTGGAAGCCAAAACTCTGTAACTTCGATAACAATATACGATGGTTAACTTTATCAAACGCTTTCGAAAAATCAGTATACACGGTGTCAACTTGGGCCCGGTTACTAAAAGCTTCAATGCAGTATTCGGAGAAAACTGCTAAATTAGAAGTAGTTGATCTCCCCGACATGAAACCATGCTGATCTACTGAGATGAGACGACTAATGGAAAAGAAAATTTTATTATTTATTATACATTCAAAAAGTTTTGAGACAGTTGAAATTTTGGAAATAGGACGATAATTGGTGATATCATTTTTATTGCCCGATTTAAAAATTGGCGTAATAAGGGAGATTTTCCACGCATCAATGAAAACGCCTTGCTCAAGAGACTTATTAAAAAGCAGCCATATTGGGTAGGCGAGAGCTGAACAATTCTTAAAAAGGTGAGACGACAAACCATCAACATCAGTCTGCGACGACAGTTTGATTTGACGAATCCCCAGTTCAACATCGTCTAAAGAGATTTCAAGAGCCCCAAAGTTTAGCGCGGAACCACTAGCACCAAACCCACTGTAAAAATCACTACTACTCAAATTAGAGTCAGCCTCAAAATTCGAGCTGAAAAAATCCGCAAAGAGATTTGCAGCTACTAATGCTGAATCAGCTTGTGTATCTTTATAAAATACAGCAGAGGGAATACTCGAACACGATTTTTTAGACTTCACAAAACGCCAAAAAGCTTTCGGATTCAGTTTAATATCCTCTTCGAATTTTCTTATATAATTCTGCTTCAAGACTTTACTCAATGATTTAAACTCGTTCAAATATTTTAAATACATTTCTTTGTAAAAAGGAAACCTTGAATTTTTAAATTTTTTGAAAAACTTGTTTCTCAAATTCTTAAGTTTTTTCAACTCCTTCGTGAACCAAGGAATTTTGTAAACTTTTTTCTTTACTTTAGGAATGTGCTCACTACAAATACAACTTAGATTATACTTAAGAATATTGAAACAACCGGTAGCATCAACCTCAGTAAATAGCGTATCCCAATCAATAGAGTCAATTGCCGCATTAACCACATCAACATCATAATTCTTAAAACAAAACTTGGAAATTGTATCCTCTACGTAAGTATTAAACTCATAAAATTCCAAATGAAGAACCAGCGGAACATGATGCGGACCAGGATTGGACAAAGGGTCTAAACATTCCTGGAGGCAAAAATTCATGTTATCACTTAAAAATACGAGATCCAATATTCTATGAAGACTGTTATTAAAACTGTTGATCTGACTAAGGTCACATCTTGAAAACCCGTCACACAAATATGTTTCAGCAAACGAATTTGAAGACTTTGGAAGAAGCCCCCTACTATTGTCAAAAGTAGACCACTCTAAATTACTGAGGTTGAAGTCGCCAATTACGCAAACATTTTCATGACTAGATGCTAAGGCTAAAATATTATCAACATGCTCTTTATAAAGTAAGTCGCTACTAGAAGGAGGTATATAAGAAGCACAAATTAAAAGTTTAGAGACTCCATGAACAGAAATGCAGAGAATATCCAATAGGGAATCAGTATTCGGCATAGGCACCAAAGTCGCACGAAATTTTCGTCGAACCGCAATTAAAACGCCTCCTCCTCTAGACAGACCAGTTTTTAATGCGTCGCGATCTTTACGAAAAACGCAATATAAATTTTCATCGAAGAATTCACCATCCATAAAGGTATCATTAAGCCAAGTCTCAACTATTACAAAGATATCATAATCCAGGTTTGAACTCATCATAAAGAGTGAGTCGGATTTGGTTCTTAGGCCTGATACATTTTGAAAGTAAATTTTAAGACCTTTGTGAGAATGTGTATTTACTAAATCCCGTGTTGAGGTGGCCCGTCCTTGCGAAAAGAACGAAACGGCCGTATCTGAACATTCGTAGGCCAGATGCTGGCGTTAACTACCTTATCGTAGAAGGAGAGCGGCACGCCAAGTTTAAAACTAACTTTAACCAACTCTTGAATATCAACATCCCGCTTAACGAGGGCATAGCACACCACAAACTTAGGGTTGATTTCAGCGTGCTTCGAAACATAGGCGATAATATCAGCATTCGTCACGTTTGAGGAAAAAGACGACAGATGCAGCCACATCATTTTAGGAGCAACCTGAAGTTCAAGGTTATCACTCGAACCAACCACAATAGGATTGCTCAGATTTCTAATTGAATTTACGACAGCATTCCCACTGGGTGCATTAACTACGTTTACGCCAGCATTCCCACTGGGTGCATTTACTTCGTTCTCGGCAGAGGCATTCGACACAGAAGCAGTAACAGCGGCGGCCGACGTCGACGCCCTTTGTGAAGAACAAGGCGCCAAAAGCGAATGAGCGCAAGACAAACTAGCAGCACCAGCATAAGTGTGAGCACTAGCGAGAGTAGCGGCTTCAACAGCAGGACCAGATGTAGTGTTCGTTGCACTAACAACACTTTTAGCAGCAGTTACAGCAGAGTTTGGCTGATCATCAGATATGACTTGCTTGTTGTTATTAGCTTTACCTTTCTTGTTGTTATTAGCTTTACCCTTATTTGCATTTTTGCTAACACTACGGCGCAGTTCTTTGAGCTCAGACGTGAGCGAAGCAAGTGAACCAGCAAAACCTTCATCGAAGAGCTTATGGAAATTAGCGAGTTCAGAGCGCACTATTTCTAACTCGCCAAGTAATTTGTTTTTGTCAGCTTGCAGGGAGTGAATACCAGCAACTGCACTTTCTTGCTCTGCTCGCAGACTTTTGAGTTCAGCAAGAATAAATGATAAAACATTATTTTGCTCTTTATCAGTTACATTATTGTATTGCGGTGCATACTGTTGTTGTAGCTGTTCTGCGACAGCATTATTTGGAGAAATACACTCTTCATGATGAGCAACAGCGCAATCACCACAAATATAAACTTGATCTGGATTTTTAAAATAATCCAAATCAGCAGCCAATGTACCAACAACGCACTGCATGTGGTAGACTTTTTTGCACTTATCACATTGCACACTGCTTTGAGCGCGCTCAACTCGATGACCACAAAAACAAGGCATATCGAACGAAGCAACGAAAAATTGATAGACGAATAAATAAAATTATTAGCGCAGCTAACAGTCTCTAAGACAAATTGTTAATTGTTTTTTGTTTATTTTATTTCTTTGAGAAGCCAACCGTGTTTAGCTAAATTGTTTATTTTATTTGAGAAAATATTTGTATTTCACTATTATGTAAATTAGTAGAAAACAATTCGAAAAGCACAGAGCTTAAATAAACACGTCCGTACACGGCGAAGAGCAATAATATGTATTTCTTACAAATATTTTGAAATACGAACAAATTTTACTGAATTTTATAATTTTTTAAGAAACATGATCCCAGCTAGCAAAATTGCCATAAATCTGTTAGATATCCGTCAGACTCGTCGGCAAAAAAGTCAGAAATCTATATGATTTTGGTCGATATCAGTCAGAGAAGCGTACGGAGAGGTTGATAGGATGTCTAACCGACACAACGTGGGAAATTCTGACTTAATTACCGGCGATTCTGACGGATATCTAACGGATGTCTGACCAAATAATCATGGAAAATAAGAATTATCAAACGTGTATGTCCGAAATCGGACATAATTCGATCAAACATATTGGATAGGGAAATAAATAAAATTCTCTAGACATTTCGCCCAGAAATCTGTACGAACCCGGTAAGACTTGTCTAAATAGTCAACTTTTTATTCCGACTTGTCTGATATCAGAAATTGTCTGGCAAATGTGCTGGGTTGGCACTACTATGTTTATTTTAACAATTCATTCACATGCATTACTGTATATCCAGATAGACAAAACACAAAATGTAAATATACTTATTTAACAATTTGTTGAAATATATTGGTTGATATTTTCCCGCTGTTCTCATTTTCGTTAGCCCAAATGAAATCCAATTTCAACATTTTCTTATAGTGAAGAATATTTTCAAGTCACATAAAATAAAATAACAAGAGAAACCAAATTCCAAGAAAATCAGGCATGAAGCCTAAACGATTATGACCGGATGCAGTTCCTACATAAGTCATACCGGGTTCTGAGCACAACTATGAGTGAATAATGGTGGGCTGACTTTGGAAAATGGTCACATCGATTAGGGGTTAAAGCAAGAATTATTTAGCTTAAAGGTTGAACTCTCTAATTTTCAAGTACACCACTACTATACATGGGCGTCGCTACGTAGGGGCAGGGGGGCTCGAGCTCCCCCTATACTTTGAAGTTTATCTTATATTTAGGTATACAATCTTTACTTAGTTGCCAATATAGCAACTTAGTTGCCAGCTTCCAGTTTCCATCTGTAAAACCATTTCAGCCAGTAGCCACCCAACTGAAGTTCGGTTTCCATAAGCCTAAGTCGGCTCAGCTCGATGTTCTGGTCACATACTTAAGTACACATTTTCATGAGTTTATCTCTTCTTATTCTGGTACTTACAAATATCGGGCCAAAGTTATAATACCATTTCATGCTCATGAAAGGTATAGTTTTCAGATTTCAAATCGGTAAAGTAGGTAACAAAATATAAATTTAAACATTTTCTTAACTTCTTGCCAGCGTATCTATTAAAATGTCATTTTCAAAAATTTCATGCATTGCTATGCCATGCCATTCCATCTCAAACATACTGTTATAGCATATCATTGCTCCTTAGCTCAGCTGTTGTGTTTCTGCAGCATATTTTTAATACTGTTTAATCCTGCCTTGTATGAAAATGTATATAGCAGGGGTGGGCAACAGTGTTGCCGCGCCCGAAAAATAAAGTTTAACAAAATCTTTCAAAAAGTTTAACAAATCCGGTTAAAATTAAGCGACTTATTTAGCGGGTCTTCTTAAAACGAAAATGCTTGGAGTTACTGTTTGTTTCATCCTGAGCTTGGTAAATTGGTTATAGAAATAAAAAGAAAGTAAGTCAGTAAGAAAAGGCTCCCTAAGGCTGAGTTTTGTCGTCAAAAGTAAGGCTGTTGTAGGCTAAGGGCCAATTTCAAATGTATATTTAAACGGCACTTAAGCTTGATCGTGGATTGTTGTTTAAATGCCATTTAGCTTTCCTTGGGTTTCAGATCAACTTTGTTTAAATATGCCAAACAATTGGCAGCACTGCTGCTTATTAATTTAAATTGTTGTTGCATTTGCTTGTTTGTTTACATTTTCTGCTGAACAGCTGATTGTTTTAGGTGGGATTTGGTGGGATTGATTAAATAACCTACCAATCAATCTTGGTTGTTTGGTATAAACACAGGGTCGCATATCTCATATTTAAATAGCAAAATTGGCCATTTAAGTGCAGACTAAATGTATGATTTGAAAATGAATAGTGGAAACTAATCAAGAATCTATACTTAAGTAGGCCATCTGAAATCGGGCCTAACAGTTGCTAAATTTGAAAACTATTACACATTCTTTCAGGCTTTCAACACATACTCCTATAATAGTTATCTGCCCTTTCGCTAGTTTTTTGAATGCATGCAAAAAACGAGTTTAGAATCATGTTATCCATAATGTGCGTGTTGATCTTTTCACGCAAATGAAGGGACCTAAAGTTCTAGGTTGCCTCCGAACGGCAAATGGTTTTCATAAGAAGCGATTTCATGGCAGAAGTACACTCGGGGGGTTTGAACATGCGACGACCGCTGATCGGGAATTGCGTAGAGCAAAATTTGCTGGAACTTTATGTGGGATCTGTATGACAGTC
>NW_016157436.1:228078-277148 GCF_001687245.7 Rhagoletis zephyria
GAGAAGTATTATTTTCTACTTTTTAGTCCATTTATAAAAGCGTTGTATATTAAAAAGTTTTTTTTATATTATTTATTACTTTTTAAAATACATATTTCATACATATTACACATATACATACATATTTTACATACACACATATTATACATATAAATACATATTTAAGCCCACAGCAATTTGCCAACAAGAAAATAGTTTTCCAAGAAGAGCTGGCTGGAATTTACGCAAATCCCTAAATTGAATTTGATGGTTTGGAAGTTGAAATAGTAAAATGCGACTAATTAAACTTGCAAGAAATAAGTAATTATTCGTTTAATAAGTGAACTGTGTCAGGATAAGAATGCAGGATTTGCCCTTTTTCGCATCCTGTGCTCTCTTGTAACCGGTAAATTTGGTTACCATCTCATAAGCTGGTAACAATATATTGCCCCGTGAAATATGCAAATCTTCATAGCTGAGTTGCTGAATATTTTTACTGCATCACCAACGTACCTAGAATCGCGTTGACAAGGAGTGGTAACATTTTTTGGTAATAAAATTTTCCGGTCACAAAATCTTCGGTAACGTCCAGAATAAACCTGTTAATGTAAACAAAATTTCTATCAGCTGTTCGTCTAATTTGCAAGTTTCTGCAAATTTTCTGTTCGCGTACTATTTTGGATATTTTCTCTTATGAGAGAACAGATGCTATTTCGCCGGAGTTTCGCTGTTGGACATTTTTTACTGGAGATTTTAAACGAACGTACCTATTGAATATCCAACATTTAACAGAATTGTTACGACCGGCTTTAACTGACCTTAAACCAGATTTTGAAAATCTCGCCAAAGGGATCTTTTGAATTTTCTTTTATATCTATTTTACGTACAATAGAATAATAATAATTTTAATGTTTTTCATTTCTAATAATAATTTTATTTAAAATAAATTTTTTTTTGTTTTTCTTGTTCTTTTTTTGTGCCTCTTTGTAGCATTTAGAACTTAGATGTGGCTCTTTTCGGCCTCGGGCTTGCCCACCAGCGTTGCCGTTTTGCTTAAATTTAAGCAAAATTGCTTAAGTTTTTCCTGACTGTTAAAATGTTAAACTTTTCTTCGTTTTGCAAAATATTTTTGCCTAAATAGCAAAAGGGATAATTTTCCTCAAAAATTCATAGTCAGAAGAGTTACTATTTCAATAAATTTTTCAAATTTATTTTAGGGTGTCGGACACACAACATTGAAAGTTTCTGGATCCACAACATTGAAAGTTTCTGGAACACAACATTGCAAGTTGATAAAAGCGTTGTAATAAAAAGAGCAAAAATGTTCTAAGCAAGGAGCAAGTAAAAAAAGCCGCACTTTGCTAAGCAAATAGCCGCATTTGGCTCAAAGACCCACATTGGTCCACCGTTAGTATATAGATGTTTAATTAGATAATTGTTTAATAAATTTTACTATAGTAGGAGCTTGCAAAATTTCGGAAAATCTCTTCCCGTATATACAATGTAAATAATAATGCTGAATATGTTGCATGTGTTCCTTTTGTTGACATGCATAAATTTGATGCATGATTTGATTTGAATTTATTCGGCAATGTCTTCATATATCACTTTCAAACATGTATAAGCGACATGATATAAACTGGCACTTGCATGATGTGCTACATGTCACTATGTTTTGTAGTTCAGGCCTTTACTATCTGTTACGGAGGAACCGTAATTTTAGGCAACCACTCTCAATAAAACACGTAGTTCAAGTAAATCCAATTTATTCCAGAGTCGGTTCAAAAATTCCTAAATGTAAAAATCTGTGTTCGTATGGAAAAGTAGCTTATGTCGAAAGGCAGGCTTTAGTATAAATCGGCATTCGCAGCATAGGATTGCGAATAGCTCACTGGCGCTGAGCCGTTGAACAACTTTTGGCAAATAAACGTGCAATAAATAGTTCCGATACTAGCAAGTCAATATTCTTATTAAGTCTCTGCAAAAAATTTATTGTCGTTTAAAGAATAAAGGGAATGCCGCATTATACTAAAGCCAGCCTTTCGACATAAGCGACTTTTCCATACGAACACAGATATATAATACAAATCGAAAATTTACAAACTTCATGTTACTTTAGTTCCTCACGGGGCAGAATGCAAATATTAAAGAAAGTTCCCTAATGTATTGTCTGACATTTGTAGATGAAGAAAGAGAAGGTAAAGAAAGAATCGATAATAAGTCAATGTATGCAGTGTTGCCAGATATTGAGTTTACATTGCATGCGGAGGAGTTGCCAGACTTTCCGCAACACTATCTATATATAATTGCTCAGTAATACGACTGAGTTAGGCCGATCTGTACCAGCCACAGAATTGAGCTATATATCAAACTAAAGTGCAAGCTGCAGTTGCAGTTGACCGTGTTTGTCAAAAAAGTAAAAAGCGGCAGAAAAGTCGATTGTGAGTAATATAATCTATTGAAAAATATTAACCATATTTCCGTGGAATTCAGATTCGGAAAAGTTATTAGTCATTATTCATAGTTTTAAAATATATTTCACGAAAGCAAAAAATAAAAATAGCTGAGATCACTCCCTAGGATATCACTGACCATTAAAGAGGACCCTGAATGACCGCAAACCTCAAAGCATTACACATTTTTGTATGAACGATCCAAAATTAGTCGGTATACATATTTAACATTTTTTAGAACCAGTGGTTGAATTTTTGTACTGAAAGGGTTAACCCAAAAATGTAATCTACGTCTGCGAGGCGTATACGGAATGAGTCTTTTTTTTAATTTTAACGCAAAATTTACTTTTTATTTTGTTGTTTCAAATAAATGTGGTTATAGTTTTTATTAATAGAACTATGTTTTATTATTAGTCAAACTCATAACTTCAATATTCTTTAAAAAAATAAGACAAGACTAAATATATTTTAGCTCACAGGTTATCTTTTAAGTACATAAGCCTCTGCGGCGTATGTTAAGGCTTTACGGTACTCCCAAATAGATTAGGCTTCTAGGGTTAAGAAAGCTTTAGTTTGAAAGTGTGATATTAAATGTTTTTCACCATAAACGGCGCCAATTTTCAATAATTATTACGTTTCAGATTAAGACTAATACCAGATATTGTGAAAGGTTGGACTATACCTTAAAGATTACGCTTTTCTCATGGCCCACTGCACGAAGCTTAGAGTAGAGTAATGTCTTTTAAGAACTTAAGAATTATCCTGGGTTAGCAGGTGTCTAGCAATACAAGATTAATTGTTGTCTTTCACGAAGTTCTTTGAATAAATTTTGAGCTAAGTACTCACCCGTATTTCGGGCGTTACTACTAGTTTCAATAAATTGTTAGTTTAATTTCCTATAAAATTTACCTCTAGGTTTATGCATTTTAAGAATACATCGAAAATTTGTTTTAGAGAATCAATGTGAAATAATTGCAGAAACGATTAACCGGTTTTCTGAGCAACCGAGACGTCTGGTTTTTAAATAATTTTTGTTAAACAAATCGGCAAGTACATATCGTCCCCCGCATGCCAGAAACTTGAGTGTGTAAAGATGAAAATTTTGTGATTTTTTTATATGTCGCAAAAAAAAGGTTTTTTCTTAACAGCGGTCGCCCCTCGGCAGGCAATGGCAAACCTCCGAGTGTATTTCTGCCACGAAAAACAGCTTCTCATAAAAATCCAATCGTCGTTCGGAGTCGGCGCAAAACTGTAGGTCCCTCCCCTTTGTGTGACAACATCAAGGCGCACGCCACAAATCGGAGGAGAAGCTCGACTAAACACTAACGTATGTGTAAGCGCCAATATATTATTATCATTAATACCTTTTTATTAATTTAGCTGTTAAAATTTACATTTATAATACATCAACAAAGATTTTTGGGTACTTTTGCACCAGTCGTTGTCTATGGGTTAATGACAAAAAAATCTTATACATGAACATTGTTTCATGCATGATAAAAAAGTAGAAGGTAGTTTCACTTATAATTTTTTTGGTGGATACAGGCATTTTTAAAGTTTCGTAAAAGCTGGGTTATGCAAGACTTAGCCTTGACTTGCCTTACCTAGAAACTTAGACGTGATTACTCAGCGTGTTTACCCTTCTCTTTTATTACCTTTTCTCTTTTTTTTGATTCTCAGCACTTGTATATTTACACGTAAAATTGTAAACGTTTAGTTTGTTCCTACACCGAAATTGCTACAAAATTACTATTGAAATAAGTGTTTCAAATTGCGATTGTTTTTATTTAAGTTTTTGTCTTTATTTGAAAATGTATTTTTCGATTGCCAGATGAATTACATTTACACATAAAAAATTATATATGTGTGGCATATTCGTAGGGATTTTATGAAAAAATTAAATGGTAGAATGATTCTCTCACGGCTCTCTTTGCACTTAGAAACTTAACTTGGAAATCAAAAATCTATAGTTTTCCAAGTTTCTAAGTGAAGTTGGTTTTTTGGGTAACTACATACACGCGCTGCTCATTTTCCAGATATACAATTTTCAAGTCAAGTCATATGTAAAGGCTGATTCACATACACCTTTCTTCGCTTTGCTTGATAGCTAATTAATGAATGAATAAATAATGATAATTAATTAAGAATTTGTACCGAATGTACTTTCAAACTAAATAAAGGAACGATTGTATCAACTCTTCCATCACTGTAGGCAATCCAGCAGCTGATTTCGTATCGCTAATTGCGCAGCTGACGTGTGTGTGAACACCAAGCTCAATGCCGCAATTTAAAGCTTAATTGCCTCAGCTCATTGGCCTGTTTGAACATAGTCTAAGGTATATGGGTAGCATAATGACGTATAGCATCGAGATTGTATGAAACTACATACAAATCTGCTAAAATTTGGACTGGACACTCTGTTGAAGTTGACTCATATCAAGCGCTTGATATTTTATCAAAACGTAGTTCGTTTCCTTCCCATATTTTTGTTGTTTGCATCTAGAGCAATCTGTTTTATTGTGTTCAGTGGTTTCATTGGTTCATCCTTATCATGTATGATACCAGAAGTGCTTAGTTTGTGCCATATTGTACTGTAGAAGTACCATAAGCGCAAATAATAGAACTATTACAAGCCTTTCTCGAGATAAAAGGGTTTAAAAATTTTGCAGGCATTTGCAGGTTTTATATTATCTTTTTTTGGTAGTTTGATTTATGACCTAAATATTAGACATCAAAAAAAGTGCCCTTACGTGCCTCATCTATTTATTTTTTTTATTTTTTAACAGTGTTGACTTATTTGAAGTTTTTCGAAAAATGGTTTCCGGGTAAGCATCTGGAAAGAGAGATGGCTTGTGATGAGTTAATTTCATATATTTTAGAGAAAAATAATATTCCCGTTCATGTTCTCAAGCCAGGTTTGGAAAAATTAATAAAAACTCGAACTACGGAAGCTTTTGTTAAAAATGCTGATTGATTTAACCTTTATCAGACCTTTGTGTAGAAAACTACCCAAGGATGACTTAAATGTTTATTTTTCTTAGTTACAACCAAAGATAAGAATGCCAAATTAGGTGACTTTTTCTAAATTTTTCATTTGAATCATAAATGATAATTTTAATGAAATATAATACAGTTTAGGGGATTTCATTTAAAAATGTACGTTGGCGACCCTGGTGTGTAGATTTCTACACATATGGAGCGATCATATGATTTCCTAGTTTTGGCGGGAAAAATGACATTTGAGTTGCCTTTGCGTGAACGTCGGCACGAATTTTGGTACAGACGCTTGTTAATTTGTTAAAGTTGTAATTAAATAAATAAAAAAATGGCTAAAAGAAAATGTATGTCAAATGAAGAAGTTGAAGCACTAGTGAATGAAAGTGACGTGGATAGTTGTGAGTTTTCTGGTACTAGCGACGAAGTATTTGCATCAGAGAGCTGCTTTAATCACGAAGGCAATTTGTATTCTTCGTATGGATCTTCTGATAGTTAAGTAGAAAGTGGTGTGAATGAAAGTTTAGATCAGCAATGTTTCGAAAGATGGCACTGTGTGGAAATCAGAACCCTTTCATCAGCAGATTGGAAGAATTCAGAATAAGAATATTATTTCTCTACACTCGGGCCCTACAAGATATGCCAAAGCTCGAGTTCAGAATGCTAAAGACGCGTTTTTTGCTTTTTCTTCCTTCACACATCGAAAATATTATTCTAAAACACACTAATTCCTTTGCAAAAGCAAAATACGGTGAAAATTTCACTATAGTAGATTTAAATCTATTTCAAGCATATGTTGCTGTTCTAATTTTCGCTGGTGTATACAGGTTAGTTTTTGTTACTTCTTATTGCGCACGCATTTATTTATAAGCTTTGGTTATTAGGTCAAAAATTGAAACATTAGATGATCTATTCGATAGTGAATATGGTCGCCCAATATTTAGAGCGATTATGCCAAGGAACACTTTCAAATATGTGAACGAAGTTATTCGATTTGATGATGCTATAAGTAGACGGCAGCAAAAATCGGCAGACAAGTTTTGTCCGATTCGAGAAGTATTTACTAAGTGGTCAAGTCTTTTGGCAGATTACTATAACCCACATGATTGTGTCACAATTGACGAGCACCTACTTGGTTTTAGAGGTAGATGCAAATTCCGTCAATAAATGCCATCCAAACCAGAAAAGTATGGACTGAAATTCTGGATGTGCGTTTGTTCCAAGAGTAGCTATGTTCGGAAAATTTTGCCTTATTTGGGAAAAACTGCAGTAGACAACTCTCCGGAGGAAAACCTGGGTAAACGTGTCGTACTGGAACTAGTGCATGGATTGAAAGGTCACAATGTGACTGTGGATAATATTTTTACTTCCTATGAGCTTGGTCAGGAGTTGCTGTAAAAAAGCATAACTATGGTCGGTACTGTAAGAAAAAACAAAAAAAGTATTCCACCAAAACTTCTAGAAACCAAAAAATTGCCTTTGTATCATTCAACGTTCGCGTCTACTAAAGATACAACTCTTTTGTGATTTATCAGCAGAAAAAACAAATGTACACTATTGCAAATCACAATGCACGACAATAGTGAAATAGAATCTAGCGGAAAAAGGTTGCCCTCCATTGTTCATTATTATAATAAAACAAAAGGTTTGTTTAATTTATTTGTTTACATAAAATTTAACGTAACTATTTTGCAAAATTTTGTCGTTTTATCTAGGCGAAGTCGACACAGTAGACAAAATGCTTTCATGTTATAGTTGTAAAAGAAAAACTTGCAGATGGCCTATGGCAGTATTTTCAAATATTATTGACATTTCTGCACTCAATGCCTTGATTATATTCAAAGATATACATCCAACATGGCAACAAACTCAAAAGACCACAATCAGAAGAAAATTTCTGAAAGAACTTGGATTAGCATTAGCTCAGCCTTATATGTCTACAAGAGTTAGAAAACCAAGGGCAGAAACTGCAGCCCGTCTGCTCACAGATATATCATTAGATGCGCCTTCGTGTTCATTTAATCCACCAAAACAACCAAAAATCGTCCCATCACAAATAAAATGAAGGGCTCGATGTTATTTATGTTATGAAAACCGATCCGCCTCTAAAAACAATGTTTATGAAACCATATGCTGTTTTTGCGAAAAAAGTACCAAAATGAAGGGGCACCTTTTGAATGATTCTAAGACTATGTTAAAACAGGCAATTAAGAACCTTTCACCAATTTAAGCCTTAATTGTTACCCAATTTATCTTACAAAAATTCAAATTAATTCAATTATAATTAATTGGCAATTAATTTGTGCCATATTCTCCATGCAACCCTGCTAGGTATGTTTAATTTTGACTTGGAGGTATGTTTATTGGACAAAGAGCAATCAGATGTTTGTTTCTGGTCCTCTTTTACAGCTGATATTCCATCATGGATGGAAAATTGAATTATAAAATTGTACCTATTTTACAGAAAACTTTACCTAAAAGTAGATAGATGTACCTAAAAAGCAAATATGTATTTCTATATAAAGAAAATAAGAGGATAACAATTTCCATCGATTTTCCGTTTATCTGGCGAAATCAACCACAGTTGCGTTACTTTGACCACCCTTCTGTGTCAGAAAATGCATTGAAATGTCAATAAAAATAAGAACTGATTTCCTGAGAAGTTATTTGGCTAAGTTCCATGTGTACCTAAAATTAAGTGTTTGTACCGAATGTACTTTCAAACTAAATAAAGGAACGATTGTACCAACTCTTCCATCACTGTAGGCAATCCATCAGCTGATTTCGTATCGCTAATTGCGCAGCTGACGTGTGTGTCAACACCAAACTCAATGCCGCAATTTAAAGCTTAATTGCCTTAGCTCATTGGCCTGTTTGAACATAGTCTAAGGTATATGGGTATCATAATGACGTATTTCATCGAGATTGTATGAAACTACATACAAATCTGCTAAAATTTGGACTGGACACTCTGTTGAAGTTGACTCATATCAAGTGCTTGATATTTTATCAAAACGTAGTTCGTTTCCTTCCCATATTTTTGTTGTTTGCATCTAGTGTAATCTGTTTTATTGCTTTTATTGTGTTCAGTGGTTTCATTGGTTCATCCTTATCATGTCTGATACCAGAAGTGGTTAGTTTGTGCCTTATTGTACTGTAGAAGTACCATAAGCGCAAATAATAGAACTATTTCAAGCCTTTCTCGAGATAAAAGGGTTTAAAAATTTTGCAGGCATTGGCAGGTTTTATATTATCTTTGTTTGGTAGTTTGATTTATGACCTAAATATTAGCCATCAAAAAAAGTGCCCTTACGTGCCTCATCTATTTATTTTTTTATTTTTTAACAGTGTTGACTTATTTGAAGTTTTTCGAAAAATGGTTTCCGGGTAAGCATCTGGAAAGAGAGATGGCTTGTGATGAGTTAATTTCATATATTTTAGAGAAAAATAATATTCCCGTTCATGTTCTCAAGGTTTGAAAAAATTAATAAAAACTCGAACTACGGAAGCTTTTGTTAAAAATGCTGATTGATTTAACCTTTATCAGACCTTTGTGTAGAAAACTACACAAGGATGACTTAAATGTTTATTTTTCTTAGTTACAACCAAAGATAAGTATGCCAAATTAGGTGACTTTTTCTAAATTTTTCATTTGAATCATAAATGATAATTTTAATAAAATATAATACAGTTTAGGGAATTTCCTTTAAAAATGTAAGTTGGCGACCCCGGGTTGTAGATTTCTACACATATGTAGCGATCATATGATTTCCTAGTTTTGGCGGGAAAAATTACATTTGAGTTGCCTTTGCGTGAACGTCGGCACGAATTTTGGTACAGACGCTTGTTAATTTGTTAAAGTTGTAATTAAATAAATAAAAAAATGGCTAAAAGAAAATGTATGTCAAATGAAGAAGTTGAAGCACTAGTGAATGAAAGTGACGTGGATAGTTGTGAGTTTTCTGGTACTAGCGACGAAGTATTTGCATCAGAGAGCTGCTTTAATCACGAAGGCAATTTGTATTCTTCGTATGGATCTTCTGATAGTTAAATAGAAAGTGGTGTGAATGAAAGTGTAGATCAGCAATGTTTCGAAAGATGGCACTGTGTGGAAATCAGAACCCTTTCATCAGCAGATTGGAAGAATTCAGAATAAGAATGTTATTTCTCTACACTCGGGCCCTACAAGATATGCCAAAGCTCGAGTTCAGAATGCTAAAGACGCGTTTTTTGCTTTTTCTTCCTTCACACATCGAAAATATTATTCTAAAACACAATAATTCTTTTGCAAAAGCAAAATAAGGTGAAAATTTCACTATAGTAGATTCAAATCTATTTCAAGCATATGTTGCTGTTCTAATTTTAGCTGGTGTATACAGGTTAGTTTTTGTTATTTCTTATTGCGAACGCATTTATTTATAAGCTTTGGTTATTAGGTCAAAAATTGAAACATTAGATGATCTATTCGATAGTGAATATGGTCGCCCAATATTTAGAGCGATTATGCCAAGGAACACTTTCAAATATGTGAACGAAGTTATTCGATTTGATGATGCTATAAGTAGACGGCAGCAAAAATCGGCAGACAAGTTTTGTCCGATTCGAGAAGTATTTACTAAGTGGTCAAGTCTTTTGGCAGATTACTATAACCCACATGATTGTGTCACAATTGACGAGCACCTACTTGGTTTTAGAGGTAGATGCAAATTCCGTCAATAAATGCCATCCAAACCAGAAAAGTATGGACTGAAATTCTGGATGTGCGTTTGTTCCAAGAGTAGCTATGTTCGGAAAATTTTGCCTTATTTGGGAAAAACTGCAGTAGACAACTCTCCGGAGGAAAACCTGGGTAAACGTGTCGTACTGGAACTAGTGCATGGATTGAAAGGTCACAATGTGACTGTGGATAATATTTTTACTTCCTATGAGCTTGGTCAGGAGTTGCTGTAAAAAAGCATAACTATGGTCGGTACTGTAAGAAAAAACAAAAAAAGTATTCCACCAAAACTTCTAGAAACCAAAAAATTGCCTTTGTATCATTCAACGTTCGCGTCTACTAAAGATACAACTCTTTTGTGATTTATCAGCAGAAAAAACAAATGTACACTATTGCAAAGCACAATGCACGACAATATTGAAATAGAATCTAGCGGAAAAAGGTTGCCCTCCATTGTTCATTATTATAATAAAACAAAAGGTTTGTTTAATTTATTTGTTTACATAAAATTTAACGTAACTATTTTGCAAAATTTTGTCGTTTTATCTAGGCGAAGTCGACACAGTAGACAATATGCTTTCATGTCATAGTTGTAAAAGAAAAACTTGCAGATGGCCTATGGCAGTATTTCCAAATATTATTGACATTTCTGCACTCAATGCCTTGACTATATTCAAAGACTAGCAGACCCGGCGAACTTCGCCCCGCCCAAAATTTTAATGTATTTTATTGAAACTTTTTGGTCCAACATTTTCACCAACAATTCACGTTTACGATTTTCATTGGCACATTTGTCTGCTAAGATTAAGGTTTGGTGGTCATTTGCCGCTTTAAATAACCTAAGGAAAGTGTTATATCCGTTCTTGAAATTCTCCAGTTGTGCGGCATTACATAGCACGGTTATTCGCAAAGCGAAATAAATATTTTCCTCTTCACTCCCTGGCGGCAACAATGACCCGGTTCTATAGTGAATGTCCTAGAAGCTTTACAGTATAGTAGGTGCCAAATCAAAATGGGTGCGAATCATTGTGCAGTACCTTAAAAGTTTGAACGCATAATAATATTGGAAAATCACATCCATTGGGCCAATTGCAACGCAGGAGCGTTCGATATACTCAATGGTGCAACAGGTCGATTTAATCTGACCTTCACGGCCCCTTTTCTCACTTGGCTATTTTTAGTAATAGCTCGACTTCAGCACCACTTGGCAGCACGTTTTTGCAATAGTATTGCATACATATTTAAAACATTAGCCAAATCGGATCATAAATAAGATTTTTAGTAATAACTCAACTACAGCGCCAACTGTCGGATTAAATTGTGAAACTAAACCATCCAGAGACCCACTCAAATACACAAAAAGTTTCGTTAAAATCCGTACAACCATTTAGGAGGATTTCACTCACAAACACACCTACAGAAGAATAAAAAAATTCATTCAAAGATAGCTAAAGGTCGGTACGTTTGTAGGCCTCACACCCCTTTTCAAATAGCCCAAATTTTCTCCATGAGTATGGGCTTGATTTCAACTATATACATATCTCCATACGAAGTTCCAGTACTGTACCATGAATACTTTCAGAGATATGCAGTATAAAAATTCGATTTATATGGGAGGTGCCACGCCCCCCTTTCCAACAGCTGCCCTCTTTCTTCATGAGTATGCGATTGATTTCGTATATCTCCATACCAAGTTCCAGAACTCTACCATGAACACTTCCAAAGATAGGCAGTATGAAAAATTCGGTTTGTATGGAAGATGCCACGCCCCCTTTTCCAATAGTTCCAATTTTTCTCAAAGAGTATGCGATTTATTTCGTACATCTCCATACAAAACTCTAGAACTCTACCAAAAAATTTCCAGAGATAAGCAGTATGAAAAATTCGGTTTGTATGGGAGATGTCACACCCCTTTTTACAATAGCTAAAATTTTTCTCCAAGGGTATGCGATTGATTTCGTATATCTCCATACCAATTTCCAAAACTCTACCATGCACACTTTCAGAGATATGTAGCATGAGAAATTCGGTTTGTATGGGAAGTGCCACGCCCCCTTTACATATAGATTTTTTTCAGCCTAAAACCATCCTTGGGACACGTGCGGCAGGTGGCAGTTTCAAAAAAATCGGTTCAGCCGCTCTCGAGCCTTGCGAAAACTAACAAACGGCTTTCTAAATATAAATTAGTTGAGATATATTATATATTATAATTATATTTTGACAGTATCCGTTGTTTCTGATTGGCGCAAAAAAATCTTGCCTAGTGACGAATTCGCCCCTTGATATGGTCGTTACTTAAAGCTATTTATATTCGAAATTGCATGAAAATTGGAAAACAGGAATCTATAAGCTTATCCAGGCAAAAAGCTACCTACGTACCGAATTTTAAGCAAATCGGACCATAAATACGATTTCTTCGAACAGATCGGTCCCTGGTCCACTTCTCGGACAAAATGGATCATATATGCTAATATATGCTAAAAAGCTACCTACGTACCGAATTTTAAGCAAATCGGACCGTAAATACGATTTTTTCGAATAGATCAGTCCCTGGTCCACTTCTCGGAAAAAATGGACCATATATCCTAATATATGCTAAAAAGCTACTTACGTACCGAATTTTAAGCAAATCGGACCATAAATACGATTTCTTCGAACAGATCGGTCCCTGGTCCACTTCTCGGACAAAATGGATCATATATGCTAATATATGCTAAAAAGCTACCTACGTACCGAATTTTAAGCAAATCGGACCGTAAATACGATTTTTTCGAATAGATCAGTCCCTGGTCCACTTCTCGGAAAAAATGGACCATATATCCTAATATATGCTAAAAAACTACTTACGTACCGAATTTTAAGCAAATCGGACCATAAATGCGATTTTTTGGAATAGATCGGTCCCTGGTCCACTACCCGGAAAAAATGGACCATATATCCTAATATATGCTAAACAACTACTTATGTACCGAATTTTAAGCAAATCGGACCATAAATGCGATTTTTTGGAATAGATCGGTCCCTGGTCCACTTCCCGGAAAAAATGGACCATATATCCTAATATATGCTAAACAACTACTTATGTACCGAATTTTAAGCAAATCGGACCATAAATGCGATTTTTTGGAATAGATCGGTCCCTGGTCCACTTCCCGGAAAAAATGGACCATATATCCTAATATATGCTAAACAACTACTTATGTACCGAATTTTAAGCAAATCGGACCATAAATGCGATTTTTTGGAATAGATCGGTCCCTGGTCCACTTCCCGGAAAAAATGGACCATATATCCTAATATATGCTAAACAACTACTTATGTACCGAATTTTAAGCAAATCGGACCATAAATGCGATTTTTTGGAATAGATCGGTCCCTGGTCCACTTCTCGGAAAAAATTGATCACATATGCTAATATATGCTAAAAAGCTACCTGCGTACCGAATTTTAAGCAAATCGGACCGTAAATACGATTTTTTCGAATAGATCGGTCCCTGGACCACTTCCCGGAAAAAATGGGTCATATATGCTAATATATGCTAAAAAGCTACTTACGTACTAAATTTTGTGCAAATCGGACTATAATAAGATTTTTTCGAATAGACCGGTCCCTGGTCCACCTACCCGAAAAAAAGTAAAATTTTGTTTAGCCTAAAACATGATGGTTACCGAAAGCTATTTGTATACAAAATTTCATGAAAATCGGACCAGCCGTTCGCGAGATTACCTGTTACAAAAAAAAGGGACTTCTCTTTATATAATTAGTATAGATATACATCCAACATGGCAACAAACTCAAAAGACCACAATCAGAAGAAAATTTCTGAAAGAACTTGGATTAGCATTAGCTCAGCCTTATATGTCTACAAGAGTTAGAAAACCAAGGGCAGAAACTGCAGCCCGTCTGCCCACAGATATATCATTAGATGCGCCTTCGTGTTCATTTAATCCACCAAAACAACCAAAAATCGTCCCATCACAAATAAAAGGAAGGGCTCGATGTTATTTATGTTATGAAAACAAAAACAATGTTTATGAAACCATATGCTGTTATTGCAAAAAAGCAGCCTGCAAGAAGGAACATAACCGCAAGATTTGCGTAAAATGCATTGAAGAAAAATGTAATTAACCCGACAACATATAGTTTGTAGTCTTTACTTACAAAACATGAATGAATAACTACCGTTTTCTATGTTTTTTTTAATTATTTTCAGTAAAAATTTCTGAAACTCCTTTTGTGTAGAAATCTACACAAAGAGTCGCAAACGTAAGTTTTTTTAAGGGCAGATGAGGGATAAACAACAAAAGCGTTATATGTAATATTATTCTTTAAACAATATCAAGCGGTTATGAAATAGAAAATTTAGAATTTTTACAATCGTAACGGTGGAAAAATACGTTGAACTGTGTCATGGTATTATATGCCGACAAGCCTACATATAAAATATTAATTCATGCTGCGGATATTATCAGCCATGCTGTTTTGTCTATCGGCCAGCTCGGCGAAGAAAGCCAGGAAGCCAAAAATAAAGATTAAAAGTTTATCCGAGAGCACGGAAATAGAAAAGCTTCAGCATGCCACACCAATGAGGATTTATTGAACTATCTTCTTTCATCTTCGAACCCAATGATCTCACAACTTTTTCTTAAAAAGAATCATGACCAAAATAAACTGAAACTTGATCCCGAAGCTATACATTTACTGAAATGTACATATATTTTTGATACAAGAAAAAATGCCAAATTTGATTCGAGTTCAGCAGCCGGATTCCAGCATTCGTATCGCTAATTTTGATCTCTAAAAATCTACAAAAGAATAGCAGGCGCGCCTATCAACATGCAACACGTAGTTACATGCTCCTCATGCTACCACCTTTGGTTGATTACACATTGCATCTGTTACTTTTATGTTGCGTGCTTTTAGGCCCCACTGATTTTCATTTAGAGAATTTTGGCGATGGAAATTTAGCGTGGCGATTGTCAGAATTCCACCGCAGATAGTGAATAGTAAAATAATAGACTTGTTGTTTTTTTACACGCATATGGGCAAATCTAAAAAATACGTAAACTTTCAAAAAGTTTGATTGATGGCATTCCCCGTTTTACCCGATTGGCTCCGGTTTTCGAGATAAATTTGATTACATTGTGACTCTTTTATAAATAACTCCCTCAGTTTTGAAGTTGTGAAATAACACAAACGGCAATAACTCAAAATTTGCTTTATTTCACTTTTAAATGGGAAAAATACCAAAATCTGAGTTTTGCTTTATTTCCAACAAAGGTAGGAAATTGCCTTATTTCCCATTGCTTATTTATACTATTTGTAAAAAAAAGACAGTTTACGTACAGAAGGAAAAAGAATTTTGTTTATTCCAAAAATACAATTAAACCAAGGCACATTAAAAAGGTAATATCAGTATAGCAGCTGATTTGATTTTTTTCAAATTATTTGTTCTCAAAAATGTCAAATATTTTACATTCTCTTCTCACAAAAATTCTAAATTGTTAAAATCTATTTGCATGTGAAACATTTTCCATACAAAACCAGCGATTAAATAGCAGCTTTTGGAAAGCTCGCCCAACTCAGCAGAACAACCGCTGATTACTGGGCCTGGCACAGGATGGATCAATGCTTCGAGAAGCGAACCAATTTACTAAGAAAGAAAGTTGCAACAATTTTCATTTTTTCAATTTAAATTTTTTACCTTTTTCGTATTTCGCATGGCACGCTTTGATGTAGAAGAAAAAAATCGGAACAGTTTTTGGCACCTTCGATATCCGAAGCAACAACAAAATACAGGCAAATGTTGTTTTTGCTCAAATGCTCTAAACCTGTTTGATAGGCCTTGAAATAAAAAAAATGTGATATAATTCATATGAAGAAAGTAATATTCACAAAATATTTTTACTTATGAAAAGTCTAACAAAATATAGGAAAATCATCGTCTTTAAAAACTGCTCCGCATATTGGACATAGAGCTCTTGTATGAATTTTTTCTGCATGCTTTTTAATATGTTATAAACATTGCTGGAAAACCTTAAAATGTTTGCATGGAACCATGTCGCAATAAACAGATGAAGTAATAAAACGGCTTTCTCGCTTTATTTTCTGACATTCGGCTGCCTTATAGTCACATTTTATAGGCAAATTTTCAAATAAAGCAGTGGCACCTGGTAAATTCCACTATGGGTGGGATGCAGCCAATAACTCCATACACAATAATTCCCATTACTTGGACATTAATAAAAAGCAGTTTCAGAAGTGAACTAGTGTTATTTTATAATTTTTCCTTTTTCTAAACGGTTATAATGCCACCAGTACATAATTGCGAAAGGAGGGGAGGGGCGGGGGACGCGAGCGCGACGTCGGGCACTTTCAAAATTGTATACTTATAAATCCGTCCATTTAACTTGTTCATGTACTACTTTTTGTCAAATGTAACTGGGTGACTACCTACATATGTGCACTATTTTGCTTTATTACTCAAATTGTTAAGCATAAAAGTTGGTCTTATTGCTCAACGAGAAATGAAAAAGAGCAAATTTGTGTTATTTCACATTCCATTGGGAAATAACACAAATTTGCGTTATTGCCGTTTGCCGGGGCGGGGGCGCCATCTACGTGTTATAGTAAACCAATTTCGATGATTTTATGGAATAGTTAAGGTTATATTAAAAACGAACATGTGCAAAGTTTTAGTAAAATAACTTCAAAACTGAGAGAGTTATTTATAAAATAGTTAGAATTTAAGCAAGGTTTCAAATACCGCTATCTCAAAAAGTGGAGCCAATCTGGAAAGCTGGGGACACCATTGAATTCAGTAGGCTTCATTAAGTAGGAGCAACTAACAGAACCTTTGCCTAAAAATATTCTCACTACAAGAAGGACCCTCATTAAAATTAGTAAATCAGGGGTTTTACACACTTCTAGTAAATTTTTTTGACGCAGTTTACAGCTATATGTAATTTTATAAATACTATGTAGTAGTTGCAAAAAGATTTAGATTTAAGATGTTTTTGGGAGTAAAAATGACGGGCAAGATCGCAGAATATTTTATCTTTAAAAAGTGGTTTATTCTGAAAGCACACCTCTTGCTAAGGTATCAAATTATTCGTAATTGTATGCAGAATACTATACATACTCAAACAGTTTTTAAAATTAAATGTTTCAAAAATTATACGCGACTAGCTTTTGCCCGCGGGTTTCACCCCACGTCAGAAGGAATTAAAGGAGTAATGTGACTTGTGGTTCCGAAGTTATGGCTGATAAAAAATGCCACGCCTATGTTAGGTGCCACGCTCTCTTTTACAAACTCATTTATATATACCTCACTAAAAGGACCTATGCGACTTATGGTTCCGAAGTTATTCCACGGTTTTGAGATTTGCCACGCCCCTTTCACAGTCTCCTTTATATATATACCTTACTGTAAACACCTACAATAGATATGTCTTCATACCAAATTTGAAGTTCATGTGAATTACGGTTCCGAAGTTAGAGCAGATTAAATAATTCATGCCTTTGGGAGGTGCCACGCCCCCTTTTCCAATACCGCCAATTTATTCCATGAGTATGGAATTAATTTTATTTATCTCTACACCAAGTGATATACCACATGAAAATTTTAGTTAGTATAGGAGGTGCCAGGCCCCCGTTTCCAGTACTGTCTATTTTTATCTATACCTAAAACATTCCAGAGGAAAAACCAAATAATTTTGCAAATTTTTGTGTGATTCCGTGTTGCAGTTCAGAAGTTATAAGGTAATAAACAAACAGACATTCACATTTATATATATAAACCGAAAATTTTAAAAATTGTGTAAAGTAGGGTTACACACTTTGAGTTACTTGCCATTTAGTTATTTTCTAAAGCACACTTTAATTACCTACTACATATGAACTGTACATATTAGTACTAATTGCACATAAAATTTCAAACCAGTATACATATGGTGTGCTTTAAAAGTTATGACATAATTAATTTTTCACCTCCTAAAAATTACATAAATTCATTTGTTTTTAATATTTTTTTGAACTAAAACATATATTACTCAAAAGTTATGACACAAATTGATTAAAAGTTTTTTTGCGACAATGAACATAAAGCTAAATATCACAAAGGTTACCTCTTTCTTAGATTTGCCCATATGGGCAATTCTCAATTAGTTTGAACTTTCGCATGACTCGCCAGTTCTTATTCGGACACATAATTTTCGCTGGTTTATTAACAAAAATCAGGTTACATATCTTGTGTAGATTATGTCTGTGTTCGTATGGAAAAGTAGTTTATGTCGAAAGGCTGGCTTTAGTATAATGAGGCATTCCCTTTATTCTGTAAACGACAGGGATTTTTTGATGAGACTTAATAAGAATATTGACTTGCTAGTATCGGAACTATTTCTTGCATGTTTATTTGCGAAAAATTGTTCAACGGCTCAGCGCCAGTGAGTCAGGCGCAATCATATGCTGCGAATGAGATGCCGATTTATACTAAAGCCAGCTGTTTAAGCGATTTATGCATTTCTCGGATAAACAAAGAACAGCGAACACCCACACGCATTTATATTGCATTTCCCGCATAAACTAAGTGCAGCGAACACACACACACACACTTGTATTGCACTCCCGCCCAAAACCAAGTGCAGCGAACAAACACACGCACTTGTGTTTAAAAGTAATTCGCTGGTTCTTAATTGGGTATGCATTTTTTATGCAATTCTCAAATATCTCTTCGCTGAACATAGTGAAGCGATAAGTCGCTGGCATTTCCAGCTATGGTCAACGCTAAGCCAGCTTGGCTATCACACGATGCTTTGAGTATCACTCTCACTCCACTCCCGGAGATTTTTTGGTATGGTATTAAGCTACGACAAGTGTAATGGGGTATAGTCGTTGTGCTGGGTATGCAGTTACAGTTGCATGGCTATNAAAAACCTCATTTCCCGCTCATTGAGTACCGCCGCCGAAGAAGTAGTCGGATTTCAGCGAGCCCGAAAGAAGAACTTGTGCGATGAGGAGTGTCAGGAAGCTGCAGAGAAAAAAGATGCCGCCTACTGGGCCACGCTGCGATCGGGCGCAACGCGCGCTATGTGGCACAGCTATAAGGATCTGAAGAGGGAAGCGNTGCCACTCCGACTTATTCGGTTTAAGAGCTTATTGAAGTCTGCAGCGTCTGTTCACCAGTAGGTGCGGCTGCAAGCGGGTGTCTGCTTGGAGCAAGCGGCTCGCTATATAAACGTCTATTCGGTTGTGAAACCACCCCCGTCCCAGCAATAGGTTGTGCGCTGGGTTTGGGACCCGCCACGTAAAAACCACTTCCAGTGAAGAGGCAGGGCAAAGCCTCGGATGAGACCCCCATTTATGATGACGACCGCGGCAAACGTTTAAAGAACTACGATTTTAGGGCATGNCAGGGCAAAGCCTCGGATGAGACCCCCATTTATGATGACGACCGCGGCAAACGTTTAAAGAACTACGATTTTAGGGCATGCACCTGGAATGTCCAGACCCTCAATGGAGAAGGTGCCTCTGCCCGGCTGGTTGATGTCCTCGTAAGGAAAAAAGCTGACATCACCGCCTTCCAAGAAATGCGTTGGACGATGCAAGGCAAGCAATGTCTGGGGCCTTGCGACGTCTACTACAGCTGCCATGTAAAGGAGCGCAAATTCGGATTTGGATTTGTGGTGGGAGAGAGACTCCTTCGCCGAGTACTGTCGTTCACCCCGGTGGACGAGCGTCTAGCCACAATCCGCATCAAAGCGAGATTCTTCAACATCTCGCTCATCTGCGTCCATACCCCGTCGGAAGAGAAGGATGAGGCATCCAAGGATCTCTTCTATGAGCGCTTGGAGCGCACGTATGAGCACTATCCCCCACATGATATCAAAATCGTGCTTGGCGACTTCAATGCCAGGGTGGGCAAGGAAGGGATCTTTGGAACCACCGTCGGAAAATTCAGCCTCCACGACGTAACGTCCGACAACGGATTGAGGCTGATCGACTTCGCCGGGGCCCGAAACATGCTAGTATGCAGTACTAGGTTCAAGCAAAAAAAGATCCATCAAGCTACGTGGCTGTCTCCGGATCGAAAAACGAGAAACCAAATCGATCCTGTTGTGATGGGCGGAAGGCACGCTTCCAGTGTTTTAAACGTACGCACACTCCGAGGCCCAAACATCGAATCGGACCACTATCTTGTTGCAGCCAAGATACGGACCCGCCTCTGTGCAGCAAAAATGTGCGCCCAAATATTCAAGGAAAGCTTAACGTCGAAAAGCTGTAATCACAACAGACAGCCAGCGCTTTCGCTACTCAACTCTCACACCTGCTCTCAGAGAGCACTCTTCAACAAACCGACATATGCGAGAAGAAAAACCTCATTTCCCGCTCATTGAGTACCGCCGCCGAAGAAGTAGTCGGATTTCAGCGAGCCCGAAAGAAGAACTTGTGCGATGAGGAGTGTCAGGAAGCTGCAGAGAAAAAAGATGCCGCCTACTGGGCCACGCTGCGATCGGGCGCAACGCGCGCTATGTGGCACAGCTATAAGGATCTGAAGAGGGAAGCGATACGTATTTGGCGCAATAAGAGAGAGGCCGAAATACGTGAGCGCGAAGAGCTTGAAATGCCGGCCGACTGGAAGAATGCCCGAAAATTTTACCAGAGAGTTAGGCGACTTACGGAAGGTTTCAAGACCGGGGCGTACTCCTGTAAGAACAACAATGGCGACCTAGTAACTCATGTCCAGAGCGTACTTAAATTATGGGGGGAACACTTTTCCGCCCGACTAAATGGTAGCAGCACGGAAAGTTGTGGAGAAGAACCCGATCCCGCAGTCGATGATGACGGAGTCGATGTTCCACCGCCTGACTATGACGAGGTACATATAGCAATAACGCGGCTAAAAAACAACAAAGCTGCTGGAGCTGACAGCCTTCCAGCTGAGCTATTCAAGTACGGCGGCGAGGAGTTGATAAGGTGCATGCATCAACTCTTGTGCAGAATATAGTCAGATGAATGCATTCCCGACGACTGGAATTTAAGTGTGCTCTGCCCAATCCACAATAAAGGTGACCCCGCTATTCGCGCCAACTACCGCGGGATCAGCCTTCTAAGCATAGGTTACAAGGTTTTATCGAGCGTATTGTATGAAAGACTGAAGCCCACCGTCAACGAACTGATTGGGCCTTACCAGTGTGGCTTTAGACCTGGCAAATCCACCATAGACCAGGTATTCACAATACGCCAAATCTTGGAAAAGACCCGCGAGAAAAGGATCGACACTCACCACCTATTTGTCGACTTTAAAGCCGCTTTTGACAGCACTAAAAGGAGTTGCCTATACGCCGCTATGTATGAATTTGGCATACCCTCAAAACTCGTACGGCTGTGTAAAATGACGTTGAGCAATACCACCAGCTCCGTCAGAATTGGAAAAGCCCTCTCCGAGCCGTTCGCCACAAAACGGGGTTTCAGACAGGGCGACTCCCTTTCATGTGACTTCTTTAATCTGATGTTGGAGAAGATAATAAGAGCTGCAGAACTGAACCGCTCAGGAACAATTTACTACAAGAGCGTGCAATTGCTGGCTTATGCCGATGACATCGACATCATCGGTAACAAAAACCGCGAAGTCTGTTCTGCCTTTTCCAAGTTGGATAGGGAAGCAAAGCGCATGGGTCTGGTGGTAAACGAGGACAAGACGAAGTATCTCCTGTCATCAAACAAACAGTCAGCACATTCGCGCCTTGGCACCCACGTCACTGTTGACAGTTACAATTTCAAGAAAGTAGAGAATTTCGTTTACTTGGGAACCAGCATTAACACCGATAATAATGTCAGCATTGAAATCCAACGTAGAATCACTCTTGCCAACAAGTGCTACTTTTGACAGAGTAGGCAATTCAGGAGTAAAGTCCTCTCTCGACGTACGAAAACCACGTTATATAAGTCACTCATCTTGCCCGTGCTGGTATATGGCGCAGAAGCATGGACAATGACAACATCCGATGAGGAGGCTCTTGGAGTGTTTGAGAGAAAGATTTTGCGGAAGATTTACGGGCCTTTACGCTATAACATTTTCCTTTCATACTTATTAACAATCAATAATGATTGCTTATCTCTGCGAGAACTGGTACGTGGCTGGCTGTGCATGCTAGCTTAGCCGGGTCTAAGCTCGCCGGAGGGTGGGTTCTTGCTAACCACTTTGTCTACCAGTATTGCTGTTATAAAAAAAATCATGTACATACTTAAAATTAAGAAAACCGGGCAGAACAAAAACAAGAGAGAAGAAAAAAAAATTATTACCACCTAAGCTGAACTAGAGAAACATGCTTGCTACTCTACTCTCCCCTTCACAACCATTCGAGAGATACCACGTATCTGCTTGCTCCAAGCCCAACCAACTCGAACGAAGACCTAAATCATCTCACAATTAAAATATTATTTTAGCACATTTTTAAATCAAATTGACAACTTCATTTATTTCCTAATATAAAGCTTAGATTATACACCTCACCTATCAAAGAAAACTTATTATTCATATATTTATTTATGGATATATATATGTGTACTTTACCGTAAAGTTATAACAATATTTAGTTTATAGGTAACTTAGGGTTAAATTGCAAACAAAAACATTCATTGCCTTCTTTAGCACTCTCAATCTAAACATATAGGTACACATATATATGATCATTCAGGTTTTGCATGTACATAAAAAACTCTTTACATTTACTGGAGAAAATATCTCATTTAGTTTTCAAGAGGGAGCATCATAGCGGATAAAGATAAGGAATTAAACGAAGGGGCGCATAAAAGCTTGCTAATTAATAAGCTACAAATCTATGTGCGTACGCATATGTTATCTAAGATCATGATGCTCTGTCTTAAGAAAACTGAATAGGAGTCAAAATATTAGAAGGAAAGAGACATAATTTAAAGAGCATTTACATGTTTATCCAACTGATGACAGCAGGCGCCTGATGTGTTGTGTTGGTTTTCGGTAAATTTGTCTTTCCTACTTACTAGTCGAAACTTAATTAGAAAATACTACTGCAAATGATCATTAAATAAAATTTAAAAATGAGCGAAGAGTCACTTTACATATCAACAGTGGCGGTGGACAAAATTGGGTTTTACATTAAGAGCATTGCCAGTAGGGATGTCAATTTTAGGGGTTTTGTCGATCACGGGATTTTCGGGATCTGAAAATACAATCCTGGGATCCCGGGATTGTCCCGAAATTCAGGCAGTTTTATTAAAACGGTGTTGCAAACGGGTAAAGCGCAACCAGTGATCGGACTTCAAAAAAAAATTTGTGTGGTAGAATGTAGAAAAAAATGTGGTAGATTTCAAAGAAATGTGGTAGATCTCAGGTTCTGGATCAAACTTTGTACAAAAATTTAAAAATTCTGCAAGGTTTCACCTAAATTGCAAACATATTAATTAGAATCTACAAAAAAAAAGATTTAATTTTAGTATAATAAAGTACAAGATTGAAGTTGCTAAAAATTGCGTTGAGTTTTGGCAATTTTTTCCTTGACAGTGTAAAGGAACTGCTTTATATCAAGATATTCCATATCAAGATATTTTTCAAACATGTTTTGAGAGATTTTCGCAACCTTGCGGAGTGCTGCTAGGTTTTCTTTCTATCACATCACGATGTAGCTAACACAAATGTGGCACTTTCCAGAAACCTCTACTTAGGATTTGGCGGTTTTGACAATTCTCAAGTAAAAGTAAACAACGGCTTAGAAACTTTAGATGCACTGAAATTTGCTAATACTTGCACAAAAATCGCCGTTTTTTTAACATTTTCGCAATTAATTCTTTTTACAAATCATATATTTTGCAATTCAACACAATAAAACCACGTTTCCTCTCGAAAAATTTATTACTGAAAAAACTTGCTATTTTGCAGTTTATTTTATCCTCCCATTCGGCTTTGCTGTAAGTATTTAGCGTTGGACAATTTTTGCTCATAAAATTAAGAAAACTATGTCTACCAAAAATAAAACTACTCAAAAACGCGAATATGTGGTAGATTTCAAACCTTGTGTGGTAGATGCACCAAAAAGTGGCAGATCTACCACAATGTGGTAGAAGTCCGATCACTGAGCGCAACCAATGTTGCAAAAAATGCTTGTTTTGCCCTTGAGACGGGATATTTGTGATAAAAATTTAATTGGCTAACAAAAAAATTGTTTCCAGCAATCCCGGGATTTAAATCGACTAATCCCGGGATATTCGGGACCTCAAAAAGACCGGTATCCTCGGGATTGATATCCCTAATCGCCAGTGACGGCGTAAAGAGACTACAAAATATAATGTAAGGGTGCAATTCACATGAAAACTTATCTAGGTGGTTTTGCAATTTAGGATATTCTAAAATAATGTAATTACCATAGAAAGTAATTCAAATATTGTAGATCAGATAAATTTTAGAATGGGTTAAACTGTACAAAATATTATGTAGGTTAAATTTTAAACTTAGAATATTTTAAATTGGAGAATTTAATTTAATTATAAGTAGAAAAAAAAAAAATTGTAGTTCACTTTAGAAAACAAGTATATGTAGATGTTTAGAAAAATTTTAGTACATTCTATTTGTAGTTGATTTTATATACTATATTGAATTAAATTTTAACTAGCAGGCTACTAAGGAAATTCGAACACGTTCCAGTTGAGTCCGCTGCTGAAGGAGCGTGGTGCGACAAGACGATATTGTTGAAATTCTGGTAAAGTTGCGTGGTTGATTATTTACTTTTTTTCCGGGGTATGTTAAGGAGCACAGTGCGTCCTTTGGGAGGAGCTTCTGTAATCCGGTGCTCCGATGAAGGTTACGGTTTCTTGAAAATTTTTATTACTGTCTTTTCGCCTTTTGTTTCAGTCAATTAACTGCAAGAAGGTCTGAAACCATGCAGATTCCTTAGCCGTAGTGCAAGGCTCGCACGAGTTTGAAAGGCTTCACTCTTTCATCAGAATTTAAACGTTTCTGTCCATTAATGCGTTGAAAGATTCGTGAAAAATAATTTTCCGGCAAATGTTTAGTATAAAAATTAAATTCTTTTACTTGGAGGTACTATGATGAAATCACAAAATCTGGATTTTTTTATTTTTCCACTTTAAGTACTTGTCTCGTTGAAAGGTCCCGCAGAAAAGAAAGATTATCATGGCCGGAAGAAGATCGTGACAATTGAGTATTTTGACAACTCCCTCGCAGGCTAATGTTTTGCTCTCAACACAGTCATTTAGTACTAAATGGGTGTTGTCACCTAATTTGCATTGAGCAAAGGCGTAATAAAATAATATAGGTAAGCAAAGATTACCGTAAAGTTTAGGCAAAGAGTCGAATAATGTTAAAAAAATGGGCTCACAACGCGTTGGCGACTGCGAGTACCGCAGACGATGGAATGATGAGCTGTATGAGCTTTACAACGACATGGACATAGTGCAGCGAATTAATATACAGCTGCTCCGCTGGCTTGGCCATGTCGTTCGAATGGACACCGACGCTCCAGCTCTGAAAGTATTCAACTCGGAACCCGCTGGTGGTAGCAGAGGAAGAGGGAGGCCCCCACTGCGATGGAAAGATCAGGTGGAGAAGGACTTGGCTTCACTTGGCGTTTCCAATTGGCGTCAGTTGGCACAGAGGAGAAACGACTGGCGTGCTTTGCTGAACTCGGCCAAAATCGCTTAGGCGGTTACAGTGCCAAAAAAGAAGAAGAGTAAGCTACGGCTTACAAGCCACACTGGGGCTCTGCATGAATGCATCCCTGAATAAATCCCAGCTCACTGCAGCCTACTGCAGCTAGAGCATGACTCCTCCAATGGAGTCCCCCAATTGATACATAGTAAGAGGGTCACATCTTGGGTTACCGCTTAATCAGCCTGCCCGCATATCTAACTCTCTCTCTTTCTCTATCACTCGCATAGCAGGAATATGGTTGCCTTGATGTGTACCTATACGGGCTCGATACATAACCACTCGCAAAGGTAATCCCTACCTCCTCTGCTACTCTTATTCGACCACAACTCTAAACCTGGTTTCCCGCTCTCCCTCAGCTAACCACCAGCCTTTCGACATAAGCTACTTTTCCATACGAACACAGATGTAAATGCAAAAAAACGACCACCGTACATATTTTCTAGCCAGTCTATGCATATAATTCAGAAATAAAAGGGGCAAATTTTCAGCAATTGAAGTGTGACTCACCTATCAATTTTTTATTTTTACGTTGCAAAACTTGATGCGTTGATTGCTGATTTTTCAGTTTATAATTAGCTGGTAGTATTTGGAGAGGAGAATCGAATGCAGCCCGTAAGAAGTATGTGCTTGCAACAGAAAAGAAACTATGAATAGTCAAAGTGGCGTGACTCCTTTTTTACAAGCTTTTATTTAACTTGGTCATCCCGTGGAAATCTCGGAAATTTCCAATCGATTTTAAACTAACTTCCCGACAAGTTAGAGACTTGAAATTTTCAGCATAGTTCCAATCACGATGACAATGCAATTTAAAATATAAATGAATTCCCTATATGGTCCAGGGGTCTTGATTCAAAGGCGGTCAAAAAATAGTAAGATTTATGGCTAACAGAGCGTAATTTGCCAAAGAACGTAAAACCACTATAAAATTGTTAAAGCTGCCGGCGGTAGTGTAGCAAAGCTAGTTGTGGCAAATTCTAGATATCAACCTAGTCTAGATATGAAGCTCGTTGTAGGCATCATATCAAGGAGATACAATTGGAAGACTCCAGGTGTCGCCCCGCCAGAAGAAGTTAAATATTGCGCCATTTCTTTAAATGAACATATGTATGTTTATTCAAAACGTAAGCAAACAACATTTTGCTTGCATAGTCTTCTGTTCTCTTTCATTGCAAGTTGAATTATTTTAATATCTATTGCAAAATTTTGTACATAAAATAAAATAACACGTATTAATATACAACGCTTTTATAAACGGACTAAAAATTAGAAAATAATATTTCTTAGCCCCATAGAATTTATATAGATAACTTTTGATTTTGAAATTTTAGCAGAAGTCATTATAAACCATTTATGAGATTGAAAATGAAAAGCGTGGGGCGCATGTAATAGACCTGAATTGATATGAAGGGTAATATATGTATGTATGAATGTGGATATATGAATAAGGCGGCTTAAAATCGATCTCAAATTTGTACTTTCTCTGTAGAAATTTTAGGTCTATGTTATGTAGTTTGACTATTGTCAATTAAATCTAATGCTTTGTATTGCATGCGCTTCACGTTTTTCGTTTTCAATCTCATAAATGGTTTATAATGACTTTTGCTAAAATTTCATTCTAGCTTGTCTCAGTCCTTTACCCACAAAAGCGGCTACAACTGTTTTTTTTTTCTATTCGAAATAGTAAGACATTTCTGAAATATTTATTAAATGAGCATTTTTTATGTAATGTAAAGTTATATCTCAGTACACCTTTTTTCACCAGAGTCAAAGTTGGGGAACAAAATATCAAAAAGTTAAAAATCCCAAAATAGTCCTAATTTTATAATGGTTCCTTAATATATTTTTACTACATTGCATTTGAATAAGGAGAAGCAACTATCTGGAAGTATTTTACATAAAAAATTTACTAAGTGTAGCCTTGTTTGTAGATGCAGTTAAAGAAAATACGTGAAAAGGCACGATTTTTCTTTAATTCAAAAAAATTTAAATATTTCAAAAACGGTGACACTTTTACTTGAAAAATTTTTGCTTATCAGGGAGCTCACCACCCCACCTGCCTTCTCCTCAAGTTTGGCAGGTTACTTCTGGGACACCCTGTATACATTTGTATATAGTTAACTTACATACATACCCAGTAGAAATTCTATGCATACAACATCGCTGTTGGTAGTATGAGCTTGCTGCTGTGTATACATGTGTGTTTCCATGTATTTTATATGGGGAAAAAACAAATTTTCGTAAAAATGGTATAAAACTCTTGAAAATCAATATTTTTAAATCATAAAACCGTGGTTCTCTTCAGGAGACTTCAAATATTAATATCCAATTGTTTATTTAACTATTTTTTATGATTAAAGATTTTTTATTGGTCCCCCCATTACATTTTCTATGACCTATAAAATATAGTTACCATGAAAAAATTGTTAAAGGAACAATTGGGTATTATTACCGGGAATCTCCTGAAGATAAGAAAACTTTTCCGAGAATTCAAGAATTCTACACTATTTCTACGAAAAGTTGTTTTCTCCCCATATAAAATACATTGAAAATTTTGAACGCTTTGAGCACACCCTAATTTGTTCTTTTGTTCGAAATAAAAAAATAGGGGTATATTTTTTTTTGGTATAGAGCAGTCCTAGGGGCTGGCGGATTTAAAAATGCGACCTTATTTTTTTTACATACATTTTTGGACCACTTTATTGTACATGTTAAATAAAAGCTTGTTTTTAAAAAATATTTTTTTTACATTATTTAATTT
Organism: Rhagoletis zephyria; assembly: GCF_001687245.7. Taxonomy (NCBI): domain Eukaryota; kingdom Metazoa; phylum Arthropoda; class Insecta; order Diptera; family Tephritidae; genus Rhagoletis; species Rhagoletis zephyria. The sequence continues at coordinate 256,687 of NW_016157436.1, forward strand.
AATTCTGACACTCGCCGTTTTTATAGTATACTGTAGCTGGTGTGTGCCTAAAACTGTTATCGGACAACCTTTATAGTGTTCTGGAGCTTAAATGGTATCAATCTAGACGAGGCAGACTTATGTGCTCTCATTAGAAGATAGTCAAAAAAACAACTTCTTTAAAAGGTTACGATGCGTGCTCAAAAGTGAAAATGCATATTTTTTATCAGCACATCATCTGCCACCAGTGTTGCCAGGTCTTCGGCATGAGAAAACGTCCCTCTTGGTCTGAAAAAACGTCATTTCCGACCCAAAAACGTCTTATTCAAATGAATGTCCAAAAAAATTGTCATTTTGACAGAGGACATTTAAAATTCTTTGTAAACTGGTTTGAGATCGTTAATATAAAAATCATCAGCTGATTAAGTCATCACCATTTTGATCGATTTTGGCTGTTTCTCTTTTGTTTACTTAATGTTTATTATTTTTCCATAAAAGCCAAGCTTATTATATAACAAATAAAATATAAATCCACATTTCAAACTTTGTGCAAAAATTATAAAAAATCTGCAAAGCTTCAGCTAGATTTTCAACTTTTTATTTAGATTTTTTAGATTTTTTTTGAGTACGCAGTTTCATAGCCCATTAAATTTCAGTCCAGTAATGTGCAAGTTTAAAGGGGCTAAATAATCGCGTTGATTTTTAATATTTTTTTTTGTTCTTGTAGACATTCGGTAAGGAGGTCGGTTGTCGAAAATGCTAACTTAGGGTTTACGTCGGACAATACTGTCATGACAATGAAGATATACGTATTAGTTGTCAAATTTATTCTAATGGAAAAGTATGCATGAATTAGTGAAAAAGTGTGCATGTATTGCTATTGTCATGACAGTATTGTCCGGTGTAAACCCTAAGTAAATTACGTTCTGCTAAGAAGGAGCATAGCAATATTTCAGCCTTGTTTGTGTTCATTAAAAAGTCGCCTACTTTTTTTTGACCCTTTATGCTGCTTCAGCTTTTTTGATGCTTTTGCGAGCGTGCGTGTTGCAAGAGATCAGCTCTTCCTGATTTGGCTTTTAATGTGCAATTGCAAACATAACAATAAGCCTCGTAACCTCAAGTGTTTACACAACCAGCCTTTGAACACGAGGTCCTTAGTCCAAGAATAAAAAAAAAAATGCTCGTACGCTTGGTATGCATCATATTTAAGTCATTTGTGTCCAAAGAATAAATATCTTTTGAAGCAGCTGCTGCAAAACACAAAGCTTTTAAAGATTTATTAAGAAAATAATTCAAAATCAGTTCTACTTAGTATGAGATTTAGTCACAGGGAAAAATTACTGGGAAGTTAAAAAACGTCATTTTTTACACAAAAAACGTCCAAACCTCAACAGGATACAAAAAACGTCCAAATGACGTTAAACCAATCAACCTGGCAACCATGTCCGCAACAGGAAAATTAGCCAAATACGTGTGTGCTCCATTGTACAATATACTATTGAACTATGATCCTCGTGCATATATGTAATACCCAAAGGTATTTTATGTCCATGTCATCAAATCTGCACCGTTCGTTCGATTTTCGAAAGTGAGGTGTCGAATGAAATAGCTGTAGATACTAGGACTTATCCTTGGTTTTTGGCAATTTATGAAAAAAATGCGGAGCACCCTCAACAAAAAAAAAATTGCCAAAAATCAACTGTAAGTCCAAGATACTTAAGCTTTGCACTTTGCTTTACTAAAATTTGATGGGCTACAAAACTGAATACCAAAATTGATTCTAAAGATGCACGCTGATCAAGAAGTAAGATGTTCTGGTAAAATTTTGCAAAATTTTTATAATTTTTGCACAAAGTCTGAAATTTGAATTTGTATCGTGTTTGCTAAGAAATCAGATTTACTTTCATAAACAAATAATAAACGGTAAACAAACTAAGTATAAATAGCCAAAACTTATTAAAGGGTCGCGTCTGAGTTTTTATACGGTTCACTGTATGTGTATCTCGGTAACCGATTTATCCTCAGTGCAATTATTGACCTTGGTATGAAAAAACCAGGTGTTGAAAATTTTATAAATCGGGATAAAATTACGCCCACTTTCCACTTCCAAAAAAAATCACGTAAAACATTTTAAAAACGTAAGGTGATTGCTTTAAAACGTTGCACGACATTGGATTTTGTATTCTAGCAGCTGAAGCAATGTATACTTAAAATTTCAGACAAGTGCTCGCGACTAAAAAAAAAATTGAAGTTTCTAAGATTTGCCCATATATATCTACGCTTAACGTGTAAAGAAACAAACATCGAAAATTTCCATTCAAAAACAAATAATTTTAATTTTATCGACAATTATTCAAAATCGCACATACACTGAGAGAAAAATCAACCAAAAATTGGTTAATATTACCAAATTCAAACTTGAAAAGGAATCAACGTGATTTTTGGTTAATATAACCAATGCCTTGGTTGATATTTTCAACAATGCTTTGGTAATATTAACCACAATTTCGTTTACATTAACCAAACTTTTGTTTGGCGATTTTTTCGTTTGAACACGCTTATGTTCTGCACTTCACAGATACTTTTTCATAATTCGGAGATGCAAAACAAAAATTTGTATAATCATTTTAACACGTTGCCTCTGACGGGATTAGCAAATAACAGCAAGCATCTCTGAACATTCAGCTACAGCCGCTTTATAAAAGTGTCTTCAAATGTTCAACTTGAATAAAATTTCTTCGTCATTTGATATGGTTCTGTTTTTCACAGATTCTTTTTCGTAATTAAGAAAATCCCAAAACAGAAAAAATAAAAACAAGTAAAGAAGTATAAGTTCGGGCGAAACGGAATTTTATATACCCGACGCAGGTATCAACTATCGTCGTTACAAATTTCTTTGAACTACCTAAACGTCTATAACAGTCTTATTTATTGTTAAGAAATTGTTGTAAGTATTAACTTGGAGTAAATGAACGTCCTCAGTTATTGAAATATCAATGCAATACTAGCCCGATTTGAATAATTTTCAACGAATAGCTTTTTCGTACTAAAGTTATTAAATGTACCGAGTTTGGCAGAAATTGATAAATCGGTTACCGAGATACACATTTTTGGTCATAACTCCAAAAATGTATAATAATACAACTTTCTGCTCAGTGCTCATTGCAATCATCGATTTTGAGTTAATTAGCTTCAGTAGTTACTGATTTATCGTAGTTTTCGTGTTTCTGTAAATTACCGTTATATGGGAGGTGGGCGTCGCTATTGTCCGATTTCAAATATTTTCTGCAAATTTCTTAGCTGGATCCTAAGCAAGGCTTGTACCAATTTTGGTAAGGATTGGTGAAGCGGCTACTAAGATACAGTATTTCATCTTAAGTAGGCGGGGTCACGCCCGTTTTCCAAAAATTTTATAATAATATTATTTTGCACCAAAACTCTACTTCACATACTAAGTTTCAACAATTTGGATCAAATATTTACTGAAATATCATAGATTTAGCATTTTTCGAAAATACCGTTATATGAGAAGGGGGCGTGGTTACAGTCCGATTTCGCCCATTTTCAATAGCAACCTTTCTTGGAGCAACCTATACACCAAATTTCGTAAATTTTTTAAAGTGAACTGCAAATTAAAAGTAAGTTTAAAATGAAATGTATAGAATTCTTTCACTACTTAAACACTGAAGATGGAAATGATCTCATTATGACTATTCGAAAATGTCATAAATATAAAATAATTTACTGACTTAGTGTAGTACGCTCAAGTGAATAACATTTTTATTTCTTATAAACCATATTTTATTTATATACAAGAATAGTGTTAAAAACAAGTGCTCTGCCGTTTTATAGTATTATTAGTTGCTTTGAATAAAAATGTACTGAAAATACTGATTTTTTTAGCATGAAAATGTATAACGTACTGATTTCGAGCATAAAAAATCTGGCGACCCTAAGCAAGCAACGCTGCACTTTCAACTAAGATATACGAATTAGCTTTCAAATGTCCAACTTGAATGACATTTATTACAATCGGTGTATTAACCATGAAAAAAAAACAAACAATTACTTGGTAGAAAAAACCATTGTACTTTTGGCTCAGTGTAAAGTTTGTCGCTTACAGCTTTATACAAATTTTAAGCGCAGATAAATATGTGGGTAAAAAACACTCCTAATATACATACATACATATACATGTATTTTGGCTTAATACTTACGCCATAAATTAAACAGCGCTTTTTGAGTACAAGCATTCTTTTATTGAAATAGCGATATGCTATTTAGTACGAAATGTTCGCACACCGCCTTCAAAAGAGTCACAACTCAAAATTTTGCATTTTTGAGATTATGCGCTAAAAACGTACACCGAGCTTTTATTTACCTTTGAGCAAAAGCTGAAGCATATCTTTGTTATAATTTGATAAAAAAAACCTAAGGTAAACTCGCCCTTGCCCATATGATTATCATGTGCTAAGAAATAGTTTTTCGCATTTTCTGACAAACGTATTATTTTGAGTTGTGACTCTTTTGAAGACGGTGTGCGATATGTATGTATGTATGTATGTATGTATCCCTCTTTGTGATTAAATTAAAAACTAGAAGTTTTTTGTTCGAAAAAATAAAATAATAAATAATGCTTTTATAAACTAACCTTTTAGTTTTTATTTGGGTACTGAAAAAACGTTAAAAATATGGAAAATATTTTAAGGTTCATTTATTTCAAACAAAACTGAAAGTAAGTTAACCTAGAGAAGGAGTTCTCTCAACACACTGATAAAAACGGATATTTTGATGTAACTTAAAATTTTTTACTTGTTTGCAAACCATAAATATGCTTGGATTAAAATAATTCGGATTAACTTTCATTTGACACCGATATTGTCATATTTTTAATATTTAACATATAGTGCATCCAATCCATTTCTAGTGACCATTGTTCAGGCTATATTTCTGACACCAGTAGAGCTATGGAAACAATGCATAGTTTAAAACATGCCCCTCTAAAATAGATTATTGTATTTAAACTTGAGAAGAATCAGTCACTTTTCATAAGAGATACGAATTTTTTCGTGCTACATGTGAGCTCTAATCCATTGTGGGACATAGTCTTTTCTGACGATGCTAGTACTTGATAAGAAAAAGGTAGTTCCATTTTAAAATATTTTACGGATACTGGTATTCTTGGAGTTTTGAAATCTGTAGCAACTATGATTAGTACAACAAACTAAAGAATTCTTCTTTCCGTGTTAACTTTTATTTTCGTAGTTTTGAAACAAATTATCATAACTATATAAATCCCGTTGCCTGGAAAAATGATTGTCTTATGGAACTTTCTGCGGATTTTGGAAAATCGCGATTGAAGTTTGGAATGCAATTCTCGGAGAAGGTTTCTAGTTCACGAAATTCTTAAATTATTTTATTGTAATGTTAATTATTTAGAGTTAAGTATTTTCTCAAGTAAACTTTTATAGTATGCTACACCTGTCAACAATTTTGTAGCCACTTTGTATGACATATCTAATAAAATTTTTTACTAAAGTAACGATAATCTTTATTCCGTATCCCGGAAACTAAAGGAGATATCCAGAAAATCATAACACCAATATAAATATCTTATTTTAAAATATAAAACTTATAATTAAAAATCGGCCATTGGCGCTTACGAAAATATGTAGTATAATTGCCTTGCAGGGCCATAGCCAAGATTTTTTTCAGGGCAAAATATTTTTTTATTTTAACTTTTATTTCAATATAGATTGATTAAAAGAAAAATACTGATAAAAAGTAAGTATTTCACACAAATAGGTTTGAAATTTTGAAATTCCTGCCCGTATTTTGTTTGTAAGTCAAACATTAGGGGCATTGTGCCACTATGATTGCACGGCCGAGTAATCACAGTCATCTTATGTACAGCAGTCGAAAAAATTATAACCGCACCAAATTTTGACGAGTTTTAAAATATTATTTTTGTTGTTATTTAATTTTGGTAAGTTTTTTATAGTTCATTTTTTAACAACATCCGTATAAATACAAGTTTAAAGGCAGTGTCACACGATTGGGAATTTGCGAAATTTGGTGCAAGTCGTATCCCAATTGTGTGAATAACCAAATATTTTTCTTCATCCCAATCACGAAAAATAATTAGTTGAAATTTTTCAATAGAAGATTGCTGTATTGTACCAATCTTTTGATTACAAAAAAAAAATTGTCCCAATATTTTTATTTTTTACCAATAGCCTAATATAAAAATGCGCAAATCTGTACAAATGTACCAATCGAGTGACACTGCCTTAAAAATTTATGCAATTAAAAAAAAATATCAACAAATCTTCGGTAAAACTTCGAGTTTTTAATTAGATTCTGAGTATGCAGTTTTGTAGCCCATTGAATTCTACTAGAATAAAGTACAAGTTTCAAATGGCTAAACATTACGGTTGATTTTTTAGAATAGGAAAAAAAGCTCGAAATTTTGTATGAAAGTTTGTTGAATTTCTTTTAATATTACACAAAGCTGGAAACTTGGAATTTCACGGGGTTTGTTAAAGAATGAACTATATTTTTATAAAAAAAAATAACCAAAATTAAATAACAAAAATAACACGTTAAAACTTGGCAAAAAGTGTTTCGGCTATAATTTTTTGACCACTGTATGTATTTTCTTATATATTTAATTGGGCATTCACATTATACATAACGGAAACTAGGAATGTTAATTTTTCGTTTTTTACGATCCCGAGATTTTCGGGACGTCGTCCTCACAATCCCGGGATTAGTCCTGGGATTTAGATGTTCATTTTTTCAACAACTTAACCCTAATCTTACCAACATGTGGCTGTGAGACACATTTTGTTGTTTAACTTGAGGTTTCTACGTTATGATGCAACTTACTGCTACCAGACTTTATGACTTTTTTTTTGCATATATTCTGAATAGATCAGTAAAATAATAAGCAACTAAAATTATTCTCCTATATTTTTTATAAGTCAAAACATAAAATGTAACACAAACTACCAACATGTGTCTCAGAGGCACATACTGTTATGTTTGAATTTTTCGTAAAAGAACGATAAACTAAAATGCTTATTTATATGAATATACGTCAGATAAAGCAAAACAATAAAACTATATGTATATATATATATATATGTATATATGTACCTATGTATAGAAGCGCTGAAAATAATAGTAGATAGCAAAATTTAAAATATTTATTGCAACTCCTGTTTATTTATTGATCTTTATTAATATTCATTTAAAATATAGTTCGATCTATAACAGAAATCACAGAAATAAAATTTTCAAAAATTCCACAAAATCCATAAAAATTAAGCAAACTTCAAAAAATTTTCATCAAAATTCCAAACTTTTTATTCAGAATTTTTAAACAATTTTCGAGTATGCATTTTTGTAGCCCATTAAATTAATATAATAAGTGCAAGTTTCAAGTCACTAAAAATTACCTTTAATTTTTTTAGAATTTTTTTGTCGAGGGTTTCCGCTTTTTCTTTCATATAAAAATATATTTTGTTCATACGTTACATCATAATGTAATAAACAAAAGGAAATCAATATTTGACGTACGCTTATTTGAAAATTTAAATGTAAACATTTCGTATATTTGTTTACATTAACCCTCTTTCGGCTTTGGTTCACGTATGATACGATGAAGCATATATCAAAAGCTATATACATATGTACGAGCGCGTTATGGCTTAGCGAATTCAAACACAACTTCTTTTATTGCAAGGTCATGTTGGTATAGAAGACATTCCCATACCCCTGAAACGGGTCGTAGTTGGGTTGGCAAGAGATGAGGAATAACTTATCTGCGTTGGGAACATCAAATGGAGCATACTTATAGTGATTTCGTTTCTTCAAAAAACTGTTGCCCTTCCACGGTGCAAAATGTATTTGGTGTTACACTCAACCCTGTTAAAGGGTATCACTCCAAATTTAGTCCTTATTCACACACGAAAAGAGAAAGGGGCAATCAAAAGGTGACATTTTTTGGTAGAAACGTAAACACCATTAGTGTCACTGCTAAGTGGAAGATCGACTTATCTCGGCAGCCAGTTCGAAAACTCCCTTTTCAACAACCCTCTGTTTCAAAATTAATTTGAAAGACGCCCTATTTGAGAATTTGATTGAGATAGACTTTCAAAGCTTTCTTTTCAGAATTTATGCGAGTTGCACTAGAAATTTCTTGGTTTTCTCGATTTTAGCAAAAAATTAGTCATTTAAGCCGTACTTTTTTGTGAATAACTATTTACTTACTGACATTTACACATATAAATAGTATTAACGAAGTTACAAAAACCGCACTTGGCAGTGCAGCTGCTTTGTCTCGGAAACAATATGCCGGTACGCAGAATGTCCCCATTTCAAAAGATTTCCCCTTATATGTATATACACATCAAGATTAAGATTCTTTCTCAAATGCATTACTGCAAATCAGGACCATATAACGGGTGATTTTTTAAGAGCTTGATACCTTTTTTTTTAAAAAAAACGCATAAAATTTGCAAAATCTCATCGGTTCTTTATTTGAAACGTTAGATTGGTCCATGACATTTACTTTTTGAAGATAATTTCATTTAAATGTTGACCGCGGCTGCGTCTTAGGTGGTCCATTCGGAAAGTCCAATTTTGGGCAACTTTTTCGAGCATTTCGGCCGGAATAGCCCGAATTTCTTCGGAAATGTTGTCTTCCAAAGCTGGAATAGTTGCTGGCNTAAATTGGCGAAAGTATAAATTTTATGCGATACTTTACATCTGTTGGTTGTATTTGTTATTGGACGTTGTTTTCACGATATGCCTTTGAGAACATACACACACTTTGATCATTACCTCTCATCTGATGAAATAGCAGGTAACATCTTTGATGGTACTGCATCTGGTTGGAGGCGTCTTCTCGTGGCATTAATACTTGCATAAATGATTTCATTCGATTTGAAGTGCAGAGCGCAAACTTTCGATGATCCAGTTAGTTTAACACCATACGCATTTATCCACTCCCTTTGCGTAACATCTGTCGGCACACGAAACATAGCTACCTCATTGCTGTAGGTGCTTCTGCATAAACAGCAAGTAACTGGCATTTTAAACGATTTTTTTCTTTTTGTTCTTTAATTTCTAAAACAATTGTTTTTTGATTTGAAATAAAATTTTTTTATTTTGAAACTAATTTGTAATGTTGCTAGTTTCAAATGCAATTTATGCAATGTATATTGCCAAAGGCTATTATATTCACCTCTTTGTTTATAGAGGAACAATTTCTAACTATATTTGTAGTCTATTTATTAAAAATAATTCAACATCATGAAATGCCGACCAATTTAATTTCTTTTATTAATAAATCAATAAAGTTTAAATTGATTATACATATGTAAAAAATAGTATGTGCTAATTCATACTGGCGAACAATAACGTGTTAACGATCTTGCTTGCGCATGTGTTCTTAAATAAGAGAGCCGAGCGCTGCTACTAGGCTCAGTCGGTAGAAAACCGTCATATAAAAAGGTTGTTTTGCACATGATTGTCCTTGTTTCCAAGCAAATTTCCAAAGAAAAATTATCTGCGCAAGAACAACCCCTCCCTTTGAAAATTTGCGACCAACTGAAAGCTGACAATGCAAGAGTGAATTACAAAACCATGAACCAACTAACAAGATCACGCAATCGGAAAAGAATGAAAAAAGTAAATTTCTGAGCGTTTTTGACATCTGCCTAAAAATGAAAGCAAACAAAGAAAACGAAAAAGGCGCGGTGATTGAGTGCGATTAGATTGGTATTTATTATAAAATATAAAAAGTGGAACTTGATGACAATTAGCAATAAATGTTCATAAAATATGGTTTTAAAGATTGAGAGTGTTTTACAATCGCATATTATCGGCACCGGTCGATTTTTCAATGCCACGTTCTGACCACAAATGTGCACCCACTTTTCACGCAAATTTACGCCTCTTGGCAAATCAAACAGACGCACAAACTTGTTCCAATCATAAAGCACTACATATTATATCTTAAATTTGTAATAAATCAAAATTTCTAATTAAAACAGAACCAAAAAACATCAAAAACGCTACGAAAACTTTTTTCTGAAAATCGATTACAAATACAACGATGGCGGATTACGTGATCTGTAGTCGTTGGATCATGTTACAAAACAGCTTATATGCGCGCAAGCACGATTGAGAGAAATAGAGGTTGCGCCAATCACGGTACCGCTATTCCTCTCTCAGTGAATTTGACAGAATAGTTGTTTGTATGACGTCTCACTTGTGCAACTTGTTTACGTTTTCCTTGCAACATTTTTCTTCTTCTTTCATTTTTGTTCACGTTTTGGTATTTCGCCCTCGCAGTTGCACCAGTGTGACGTCACACAAAAGTTATTCTCAAAAATCCTCTCTGATAGGCGCAATCTTGTATTCTATCATTCTTGTGCGCGCAAGCAAGTCGGTACTGACCACCAGTGTTGCCATTTCTGTTTCTGCCGTCCCGCCAGATTAATAAACAAAAATCGCTAGAATCCTGCTAAATAATTAAATTCTGTAAACTCTTATGAAAAAAAAAGTTTCTTTTATAATTTAGTAGTTAAACTTTGTTTATAAAAAACCACCAGTTTTTTAACAAAAACAAAACTGGAACTTCGTTATATGGTTTTATAACCAGTGTTGGGATTTTTTGGCATTAAATAAAGTATAAAAATTGGTCATTGGAATGTCGTCTTCGTTTTCGTGACTGTTGAGCTTTTTGATTTAATCAAAATGTATTTACCAAAGTGTGATTGAATTTGACATTTCTCTCGTAAGAACGATCTTATAATGTCAAATTGGAAAAAATTGTTTGTTTGTGTTTTTTGACATTTTAGTACCTTAAAAGAGAGCCACACTGAGTAGTCAATCACACTTTGTTTAATACACCTTGGATGTAATGTTGATTTTTTGGACTGCAAAATGAAAATTTAATAAATTGCGATCATTATGAATAAAATCGCTAAAAACTAGCTGAGTGGAAAAGTCGCTTTGCATCGTTAAAAATTAAAATCTTCAAATCATCAAAAATATATAGATATGCGTACATGCAGCTTTTTTCATGTTAGCTGAGCCGAAGATACCTAAAAATATTCGACAACTATATAATACTATTAGAATACCTTTCCCGCCATGTTCAGTGCGTATTTAGTGAGTTTTATTCTGGATACGAAAATCTTTTTATACACATAAGTATGTACATACATATGTGTATAAATGCATTGTTTCAAATAAAATATATATCTCGATTGAATTAAAGTGAAAATTCAATTGGTTCTATAAAAGTTTAAAATCGTTATTAGTGCGTTACTATTTATTTTGGTTTTTGATAAATACAACAATACTTATATCTTGGACTGATCACTAATGTAGTATAGATGCATATTAAATTTTACCGAAAAAAAATTGTTGATGTTTTGATTTGTCCCAAGTTTTGGTGCTTTTAGGAAAGTTGGCAGCCATGGGATCTCAAATTCGTGAGTACTCACATATACTTGTTCTCTCATTCCGATCACACATACAGATGCAATTCGCGCAAAATTTTCTGTTTCACCCCTGGACATAATTACCTCACCTCATCTACCCAACGGTTTGCACATTTGCCCGCGGTTTGCACGTTGTGCACATTATGCCCATCGCTAGGTTAACGCAATGACAAAACCGTTGTCATATAAGCGTATAAAAAGTAAATATGTCATATATTGATTTCACTTTGCTTAATACACTATGCGTTACATGGAAGAAAATTCTGAACACCCTCAACAAAAAAAATTGTAAAAAATCAACTGACTAAATTAATCACTCACAGGTACTCTAAAGAAGAATAAACGTTGTGTTACCAAACAGGAAAGCAAATAGAAACAAATATATTTGGTTTCACCAAAAATATGACTTTGGTGTCTTATGTCTCAGCACCAAAAAGAGCAGTTCTTTTCCTATCTTCGGCATCTACTTTCGACACCTAAAACAAAAACAACTCAGAAATAAATTTGTATTACAATCAAAGCAGGAGCGCAATAGATACTTTGGACCAACTTGCGCATAGTTTTACTTGCCGCAGAAAATAAAATAGATGGCCATTCACATTCTTCTGTAATTTGGTTGACACTTGTGAATGAGCCGGATATGTTGTTTGAAAAAATTTGCATCCGACTTGGATGGTGTCAAAACAGAACATTACTCCCGAATCTTTTCAAGTTTCAATCATTATCATTTAATTTTCATATATGTGTCTTGAAGACACATGGTGGTAGGATTTGCAACTTTTTTATGTTGGTAAGATGAGGATTAAATAGAAAAAATTGCTTCTATATTGTTTGAGAAGCTCTCCCACCATAAACTAAATAATAAATAAATGGGTTTGAAACCTACTTTATTATTTAAATTGGCATTTTTATTTTTTCTCTCTGATGTCAGGATTTATTTTAAAGAACTTTGCAATTTTAAACATGTGAAATGAAAAAGGAAATTTCTTTAGAATTTAAAAATAAATAAAAATTGTTTGGATTCACAAGGACGAATAGTAGGGCCGGTCAATTTGTATGGATCGATTTTTTTCGACATCGTTCCTAGCATATTCGGATTCTTCATAAAATTCTAAGAAAAAAAAATCCTCCAGACCATAGCACTAAAGTCTATTTCGAGCCTGCGCATTTTTAAAAGAAGATATCTTATATATAACATTGACTTGCTGTCCGTTAGTCTCGTTAAGACTCGAAAACGGCTTGACCGATTTGAATATTTCTGTTTTTTTGGTTTGTTTTTTATAATATCCGGATGGTTAAAACCAGAAAAAATAGAGAGTTCACCTGTTTAAAAATTTCAGTATAAGTAAATTAATGAGATAAATTAGATATTACAATATGGGTGTCAAAAGAAAGAGGTTATGAAGGCTTACAGGCGAAAATATTTTTGAGGGCGGTTGCCACCTGTTTCAAAATTTAATTAAATGAAATTGGTAAGATAAATTAAATATTGCCATATGGTTATCAAATCAAAAGGTTTAAGAAAGCTTACTACTGAAAATATTTTTGAGTCGGGTTGCCACCAATTTCGAAAATTTAATTCAATTAAGTTAATAAGATAAAGTATGTATTATAATATATCTAGGTGACAAACGAAAAGTATTTGGAACATTGTTGATTAATAAATATTTCCTATAGGCCTGCCACCTATCTGAGCGGTACTCGCAAATATTATTCAAAGCTTTTGAAGCTCGCATCAATGTGGAATACTGTAACTCCGTCAAGTTAGTGTTTATTGATGGCAAACAAAGTACAATCATTTGTCAATGTTATTGTGGCTTATTAACATTTTAATTTTTAATATTTTTGTTGAGCTTTGTACCACGATTGTTTATTAGGAATAATTGCAAAGCAACAAAGTCTAAGCGGTAGAAGTTATCATGTTTGGCAATGATATCACCCCATCGAACAATGCACTTAACCTCGNAATCATTTGTCAATGTTATTGTGGCTTATTAACATTTTAATTTTTAATATTTTTGTTGAGCTTTGTACCACGATTGTTTATTAGGAATAATTGCAAAGCAACAAAGTCTAAGCGGTAGAAGTTATCATGTTTGGCAATGATATCACCCCATCGAACAATGCACTTAACCTCGAGATAAAAAGAGAACAAAAGCCGAAGTATTAGCCGAAGCAGTGCGTACAAATGTTCCACAATTGAACTAACAAAAGAATATGGCCTACGACTCTTTTATAGAAGCTGTGGACACTGGAGTAAATTTTTAACAAAAAAACAAAACTAACTTCAATTCTCATATACAAATTTAAGTGTACCGTTATTTTCTTCATGACCCAATTATCGGATCTACACCAGAGTCCTGTACTGAATGAATAAAACACAACGTTGAGCTGCTTGCGAGAAACTAAGGGTCTGATTATGCATACTTCGCATAACTTCGCACAACCATTTGTATCAGTGCAATAAAAATGTAACTTAAGAAAATGTGAAGCAAAATCTAAACTCAACAGATCCCTAAGTTTTTAAAGGTTCTGATAATTTCTGGGTAATGGAATACATACAAATTAGATACAAAGTACATACGAAAATACAGTTTGAAGTTTACGCGAAGTTGTGCGAAGTTATGCGAAGTATGCATAATCAGACCATAAGTGTGAAGCAAGCGAAATAATCACGGAGAGTAAGCAAGTGTGAATGGCGCTCACTTATTGTTATGAAGAAGAGAGCGCCGGCTTGTGAGCTTGTGTTGAGCAAGTAATCACAACCAGTGTTGCCGCGCCGTCTCAAGAAAATGTATCCCTGACCAAGCCAAAAATGTATCCAAATGTATCCAATTTTTTTTGTTACATATACATCTCACGATTTGTAAGAAAACCAAACATTTTCATGAAAAAGACATAATTTAACCCATCCTAAGGACTTGGAATACATTTGCATAAAATCAAGCATTTGTAATTTCAATTTATAAAGTACATTTTTTGTGCATAAGTATTTTGCAAAGTAAATATAATAAGTAGCAAGTACACTCTAAAAAGAGCATGTAAAACTACTACTGAAAAGTATCTATTTTTCAACAAGAATCTGTATAAATATACGAATAAGATGTTCAGTATTTGATTTTGAACTTGGGATCTTTAAAATATACACATAAATACACATATATAGAATGTTTAAAATTGCAAAAATTTTCAAACTACAAATACATTTGAGTAGTCTACTTGCAAAGTGCGCTGTGTAAAATTTTTTCGATTCTTAGTTTTTGGCGGATTACGTACCAGTATTTAAAGTAGTTTCATGTCCACCAACAACAGTGTGCAAAATCTTTTTATATTCTGAAAAAAATAGCATCAAATGTTAAGTCTTCTTCCAAAAGTCGCTATCATACTTATATATGAACTTTCAAAAGTATCAATCTTCTGATGAACTTAGAAAGCTGCTTTAGGTCGTATAGACTGTTAATGTTATCTTGTGACATGTTATGTTATGTTACAATTTTATAAGGCTCCTATTTATCCAAATTCTGAGGTAATAATAAAAAAGATTCAATTTAAATGTTACTTGTGGTCGTAGTCACTTTTTCAAATTTATGGCTTTCTATTATAAAATCACATAACGCTGTTTGCAAGTGGACTACTCATTTCCTACTAATAATAAACATTACTTTATTTAAACATTTTATGTGTAATTTTGCTCTTGCGACAAATTAGGTATGTAAGAGTAAACAGGCAATGATTAATTTTATTACACGGCGTGCGAATTTGCACACATTAAAAGAGGAAACTGGTTACCTCTCTTAATATGTGCAAACAAATACAATTTTTTTAGTGTATTTAAAGTCTTTTCAGTAAAATTCATAAAAGTCTCCTTAAATAAATCAAATTTAGTTTTTTGAACTGCATTGAAATATTCTTTCTTTTTAAATTAACAAACGAAAATATGTGATATGAAAGATATTACTACAGAAAGAGTATAATTTACTTTATATATGTATATCGTCGTTTAAAGTACAAAACCGCGTATCGTCATTCTGCAAAATCGCGTAACTGACATTTGCTGCCAAAAATTGGATTCCTTATCCATTCGTCCTGAAATATACTAGCCAGAAATGCGATTGCTTTATAAAAAAGAGAACCATTTTGAAATATGAGTGTTCTTACTCTCTAGAAAATAATTTATGCAACGTCACATACGCGGTTTTGCATTTTGTTGATACGCGGTTTTGTACTTTAAACGACGATATGTATATTAAGATCTTGCTTAAAGCATCCTTTTAAGATAATTAAAGCAATTGCGCTTATACCTACTTTGGTGAGATCTCTTCATATGTTCATTGCTTCGTTCACAAAAAATAAAATGCTTTAATTTCACGCTTAATAGCGATTCTTTATACGTTCAGAAAACGTAATGCTTTCTACCATCTTTAACGAAAATCGATTTTTGAACGAAAAAAACTTTATAGGAAATATAAAATTTTGGCCTATTTAAAAAAGTATCCACATTTATACTGACCGGAAAAAATAAGTATCCCGCAAAAATTCGCCTAAAAATGTATCCAATTGGATCTATTTAGATCCAAACGGCATCCCTGATCACAACCCTGCAAAAAATTGTGCGACTAATCTCTAAAGAGAGTATTCCGAGATTACTCTCAATCGGGTACAATTGGGCATTAATTAGTCCCAACTAGTCTCATACGGGTACTAATGGAGGTCAATTAGTCTCGACTCATCCCTTATGGGTATAATTGGAGATCAATTAGTCCCCAACTCATCTCTAACGGGTACTATTAACGATTTAATGATATGTACCCACTTAGTCAATGAAATTTCATGTGCGGCGTTGGCACACAGATAGATTATTCGCCTAACAAAACCGAGCACCCCGGTTCGAATCTCAGCTGGCTCAAATTTTTATTTTGTATTTTTTAAAAGTGACTACATAGTCGCTTTTTATACCCGTTTGGGTATAAAGGTGAACAATTAGTCTCTTCATAGGACATGCTCGAACAAAAGCGATCAGTTCATTCCATATAAAGAGATCAAAAGTGGTATTAGTCGCATGCTCCTTTGCGATTGCTCCCGGAATCATCCCGGATTAGTCCCATTATTTGCAGGGGGGTGTTTGGCTTATGAGCAGGCATGGGCAGAGAACGAGCACACGCTCAAAGAGCATAACCATCACGTATACGTATACAAGGAAGAGCGTAACGATGAGAACGCGTCAACATGCAAAATGAATTAGGCACACTAACACATTCTCACTTTTAGCGATCGCTTGTTTGTGGTAGTGCCCACCTCTGCTTATGAGCTCCAATTCATATTGCTCACTGGCTTCGTTTCGCTTACAATTATGAATCTGAAAGGCTTGTGAATAAACGCAAGAGCTCATTTGCTCGCAAGCCACTTACGCCATTTGAGCAGTTGCGCTGCAAAGCAAACGCTAGAAAAGAAAATTGTATGGAAATTAAGTGCAAGGAACATTTTTTAGCAAATAAGAGTTTAAAAATTGCTTGATTATAAAGCCCTTGGTATAAATCTAAAACATTTTTAATACAAATGAATTATGTTTTTCAAATTTAAACTCTTTGATCTAAGTGGACAGCACGAATGTAAAATCAGGTACTACTTGTTCGTATCATAGTTTTTCTGCTAATTATGTATGTATGCATACATTTAGGACGGTTTTACTTTCCTATTTTGTAATTAAAGTTTTTATGTTTCAACTTAAATTGTGGCGGGAGTGACAAATTGAGCATCGGTATAAAAATTAATCGTAATATATTTACTATTCTATGAATAAATATTTTTACCTAAAACTTATAGCCATATTCATACAAAATAACGTAGCTTTAAAAAGATTTATAAATTGAAAACATCAATCTATAAAGCTGTTTAAACCACGTTAAAAATTAAGGTAGTTTCAGTAAACAACTTTTTGATGGATACTGGGTGTTTTGAAGCTTCATAATTTGTTAATACTTAAAAATAAATAAGCAAATTTCGAGATGGGGATTTTTTCCACAGTTATTAAGTGTAAATATTTTAGTCTTCTTAGACGAAACCAAGCAAGTTTAGTACATGATATACATATGTATTGAAAATATGTACATAAAAAGAATGCAATTTAACTTCGAAATACAATGGATATCGGCATCCTACTTACGTTTATGGTATTTCTCACCGCAACCCCAAACTGGAAATTAATCTATGTGTATGTATGTTGCGTTAACATTATTAAACGATTTTATTTAATAAATTCAACAAACCCATCAAGATGTAATTTCTCTGATCTTCCTATTTTCATATTAGTTTTCTATCTTTTAACTTCAGATTTAAATATCGAGTTCACAAAAGGAAGCGCTGGAAATTTACAAACATTTGTACCGTCTTCCTGGAAGTGGTATGTTGCTATGTCTAGTTAATTTCAGAAAAAAATTATATTATAATTTTCAATCTGGTAGCTAGATTTTGATGAAAATGACATACTCCCAGCAAAAGTCAAATGGCTAACATGGCTGCTAATGTCATTAAGTGAAACTACCTTATTTTTAACACCGTTTTATTAGCTTCACTTGTATGTATGTACGTTTGTAACCGACTCCTTTGGACTCGATTTTGACCCACTTTAAACGGGCGGATTTAATTCAAACTTTGTACACTTATCAAGAATCAGCGACAATATAATAATTTCATAAATTTATCTCATTATCCTGATTAGGATCGCCAGGTGTTAAAAATGTGCTAATTTACAGATGTTTTACGCCACACATACCTCACAGAGCTGAAAATTTATGAAATTGCAACTTATATGAGTTCATATATTTAATACTGTTGTTCTTTTCATTCAATTTGTAATAAACTTTTTGTTATTATATTATTAAAATATATACATATATATGTATGTATATTAATTTGAAAGCTTAAATAATAATATATAACAATGTTTAAACAATTTTGAATGTTTTTCTTTTTTAACACCCTTTTATTAGCTTCACCTGTATGTTTGTATGTATGTATGTTTGTAACCGACTCCTTTGGACTCGATTTTGACCCACTTTAAACGGACAGATTTAATTCAAACTTTGTACACTTATCAAGAAGCAGCGACAATATAATAATTTCATAAATTTATCTCATTTTCCTGATTAGGATCGCCAGGATTAAATAATTTCCTCACACAGCCTCTGTGTGTAACCGACTCTTTGGACTCGATTTTGACCCACTTTAAACGGACAGATTTAATTCAATCTTTGTTCACTTATCAAAACAGCGACAATATAATAATTTCATAAATTTATCTCATTATCCTGATTAGGATCGCCAGGATTAAATAATTTCCTCACACAGCCTCTGTGTGAGAGCAAGTGAGACAACTACGCTGTCTGCGCATGCGTACCGTCTACTTACTTTCCGACTCGAGCACTCGGCTTATTAGTGTTAATACATTCTATCCTTACCAGTTGCACAGTTGGCCAAGCGGGCTAAGGCGCTAGTCGTAGGCGTGTACTGAGTGAGTGAGTGGCGTGTACTGAGACATGCATGGCTTAATCTTTGAGACAAGCATATCACATAAAGTCGGTAAGGCACGGAAAAAGTTCGATGAAACAGTACATGGAACTAAATTACGTATACCGAAGGTTCTACGCAGCTTTCTGCGCATATGCGTTCTGCGTCTAAGTCCGCAGCATACATGTTAGTACGCAACGTACTAGTTAGTACGTACTCCCTTACTGAACGCAAATTTTAACTTTCATTTATCATTTAATGATAATGAATGAATATACTAGCGGTTACTCAATGATTATGAAAATCAGAGGGAAATCCGCTAGTTCCTAGATGCACACAAATGTTATGATGCTTATTATAAATCACCTAATCCAATATATTGGTGAGAAACGTGTCGAGGGATAAATGGCAAGAGGGTGAATAAATATATCTTGTCGCTAGCGTAAACCTCAGGGCACCAGGCGCACCCTGTTGACTTTAGCCTACCCTTCTACGCGGACCTCTGGGAGGGCGGACCTTTATTTGTCCAATACTCGTGGGTTTATTATGGAGAAAAAACAAAAACACAACAAAAAACAAAAGAGGGCATTAGAGAAAAGAAGACAACAGTCAATGAAAAGAACCTCAGAACTCTCAAGCGAGGAATTAGAGGAGAGAAGAAGAAAAGAAGGCTCTATATGAAAAATTATAGAGCCAAGCAATCGAAGAAGGCCAGGGAGGCTCGTTTGCAGCAAGTACGTCAGCACACAGCTGGCACCCGAGCCTCAGAATCTGAACAAGCCAGAGAGGCGCTTTTGCAGCAATTGCGTCAGCATGCAGCTGAAAGCCGAGCCTCAGAATCTGAACAAGCCAGAGAGGTGCGTTTGCAGCAAATGCAGCAACGAAGCACAGAGTCCAGAAGAATAAGTAGAGCCAGTATAACGGGCTTTAGGCAGGCAATTAACACATTTTGTGATAAAATATGTGAAGTTTGCACTAAACGTTGTTATCAACATCAAATTTCTAAGTGGATTGTAGATACTAAAACAGCACCATATTTGCCTAACGAATAAAACAAAAGAATTGTTTAGTTGTATGAACCGTTGCAAGACCCATTTGACTTCAAAGAAAAACATCGCACCATCTAAGTCTTATTGGAATAATTTGGATCCCGGTTCTATTCCAGAAATTATTGCGGAGTTATCACAAGCCGAACAAAGGCTTCGTTAAGATTATAAAACTAAGCGGCGTATTTGGGCAATATAGTTTTCGAGGTCAAGCGATATTGTTTGCTCAGGATGTTTTTGAAGTTACTGAAAATCTTCCGAACATGTTACCAAGAACTACAAATAATGCTGGAATAGTTGTCATTACTGAGCGTCTTGAAAATATCAATGTAACACGACAATTTTCAGTATCTCGGCAAAAAGTATATGACGCACTAAACTGGTTAGTTGCTAACAATCCGCTTTATAAAGA